>NC_142749.1:4412635-4640135 GCF_051943395.1 Hippocampus bargibanti | reverse complement strand
CATTACCACGGCAACTCGAGGCAGAGTTGTGGCTCTGCAACCAAGCAAACATCTACTTGTTCACAGGCGAGTACAGAGGCTTATGAGAAAGGTGAGAGGAATACAGTAAGGGGGGGGAAATACATTTAGCCTTTGCTCCTGTTTCCAAATGGAGATCTTGGTCAAACCAGGTGTATGCAATAAGAAACTAAGAGAGCACTTAGCTCATGGAAACACCTAAACTGTAAAGACGAATAAATTACCAGAACATATTTTTTCTATTTCAAAACAATGGGTGATAGTTTAATGGAACATTCTAAATCGTGTTCTAAAAAGTGTGAGTGTGAGCGCCAATGGTTGTCGTGTGCTGCGATACGCCCTAACATACCCCTCAGCCTTTGTGAGAACGAGCCGATCTTAAAATGAATGGATGATTAATTTAAAATAAAGGTTTTTCAGAATTTAAAACGTACAGACAATGAGCTGGAGCAGGTTCACCCACTTGGATTTAATAGAGAATGTGAAATTGTTTTGTAAATTATCAAAATGATGGAGAAATTAATGGGCCTGCTGACCCAAAAATATAATGTTAAGACATTCTCGACGAACACTTTCCAACCATTCGGCCATTTTCTGATCAGCTTTATCCTCAGAAGTGTCACGAGTCAATCCGAGCTGTATTCGGCCCACCCTGAACCAGTTGTCGGTCAATTGCAGGGCACCCAGAGATGTACAACCATCCGCACTCACACCAAGGGAAAATGTGTTCAATCAGTGTTCAATCAGCCTGCCAAGCATGTTTTTGTAATGTGGAAGAACCCACGCAAGCCCGGGAAAACATGCAAACCTGTGTAGGTGCAGGCAGGGTCGGCAGCGCCACCCATTGGTCGGCAACCAGATCGTGACACTGTGAGGTCTGAAGCAGTTTTCAGGAACGTGGAAGGTTGATGACTTGAAATTATGCTGAGGTTCATTTTCATTGGAATGTAATGCAAAATACCAAAAAGTGTTTCTTTTGTTTTGCTGAGATGTAGCAGGAGTCAGTCCGATGTTTACCAGGAAGGCGATTCTTGGTTGGCTGATTTGTTAATGTTCTTAAAATATTTCACTTTTGGATTTATATGTATGTTTCAGGCAATAGTAATATCACGAAACCCCCCCCCCCCCCCTTCATGTGAGGTTTACCCAGATATCTCAATGTTGTAGTCTCGGGACATATTTTCAATTTGCTCATGTCTGTGCCCGACAGATGTGCCCTGAACATGTACACTGACGTGTTGATGAATGGAAATTCCAGCACATCTCGTGTGTCTGTGCAGATATTCTCCTTTGTCGACGTCAATTTGATCTATCTGCACTGCCACG
This sequence comes from Hippocampus bargibanti, assembly GCF_051943395.1. Taxonomy (NCBI): domain Eukaryota; kingdom Metazoa; phylum Chordata; class Actinopteri; order Syngnathiformes; family Syngnathidae; genus Hippocampus; species Hippocampus bargibanti. The sequence continues at coordinate 4,638,791 of NC_142749.1, read as the reverse complement.
TGCAGATCTGTTTGCAGATTGGATCTGATATATGCGTGCCCGTGAGTGTAACTGCATTTATTGTTGAAAGCATCTTTTATTTATATCTGTATTGATTTTTTTTTGTTTTCAAACACATTTGCTTGTTCCTTTTCTTTAGGACTGTTTGCAAAGAACAACTTGGTCTTCCAACACCATTGGAAGAGCATTCGGTTCGACTGGGCCTCTGCTTAAGTCTGAAAAAGGTGAGTGCTAGACAACCGCCGTATAACATGTTTGAATCAAAGATTAATGGGCAAAAGTATAGCTTGTAACCCTTTCATGCACCTTGTAACCATATAACATGAACAGTTGTCCACTGTAGTAACTGCTGTGCCTCAAAGGGTTGATCACAAAAGGTATTTCAACATGTATATACTGTATTGAAAAATAAGACCAGAGACAATGTAGACATGTATGCATTCTGTCACTCAAAGATGAGATTTTTTTTGTTATGTGAAGTTCAGCAGAAAGAGTTATTAAATCCTGACTCAATTCCAAATTGAGGGTAAATGGTGTTAAAACGAATTTATTGTGCCTCATTAAATGAATTGAAGTGATGTGGTCTTCAAAGTGTGACTTGGAGGCACTCAGGGATGATTATACAGTCCTCTCATATTTTAGCAATCATTTAAAATAACCACTGTCTGCTAACGTAATGTCTTGTTTTCTGTTTTATTTCATGTTTATTAAATTTATTAAATTACCTTATAAGTGCCCCCGGAGAGTGAAAATGACAGACTCCAACTGATCGGACTATCCTTCCTTGGAATTGCTGTGGTGCTCTTCTTCATCATAGGCTCTGCTTGTCTCTTCTACTATCAAAGGAATCGCATTGGACATTACGACTTCAATCCGAAATCCAAGCCATTGAACATCACTGATATTGAATTCAATGCTTAGAAAATTCAAGATTTGCACATGAATAGTTTGTTTCCTTGATAACTCTAGTTCTTGGATGAAGTTACAAAGCCTTTACACAATGTCATATTTCCTAATTACATGTTTAGAGATGTCGACATTCATTTGTTGAATGTTATAATTTGGTAAATGTAATAGTTTTCTAAAGTTGTGGTCAGTCTATACATGTCTATGCTGAGTTTTGAGGGTCGCAAGGATCAAGAATTCTACCTAATGGGAGAATACTTCAATTGAGAAATGTCAAATATGGAGAAATAAATACACATTTCAGTCACATTTTGTTTAAATTAAAAACAATGTAGTATACTTCCACAAAGATGTAAGTACAGTGATACGATACCTCAGCTTACGAAATTAATTGGTTCCCAGAAAGTGTGTTTAAGGCGAAAAGTGTGTCTTCCAAACATTAATTTCCCATACTAAACCATAAAACATGAGAATAATCTGTTTCCAGGTCGCCATAAAACAGAAATTTCTACTAAATAAGCCTTAAAACTACACAAAATATACCTTATTATATATACCTTACCAAATGTGTAATAAATGTGCTATTCGTCTGTGTAAGCTCTCAGTCGTACAGGAGTGGTCCATCGATGAGAAGGTTTCTTCAGCCGTCATCTGTACAGAAGTCTTTAGGAAGGCTACACACACTGACCAATACTTACTTTTTGACTCTAACCACCCTTTACAACATAAACTAGGAGTTATCAGAACCCTCCAGCATAGGGCTAAACTAATACCAACTAGCACTGAAGGTAGAGAAAAGGAGTCAAAACATATCAGGAGAGCACTCACTAACTGTGGGTACCGTCAGTGGTCATTCAACAAATGTCAGAAAGAAAGAATAGCGAACGAAACCAATAAATCTCAAGATTCTAAAAGGAGAGGAGTAGCAGTACCGTACATTGCAGGAGTTTCTGAAAAATTACAAAGAGTCCCTTGGCAACATAAAATTCCTACTTATTTCAAACCGATAAACACGTTAAGGCAAAAATTAGTGCATCCAAAAGATAGGCTACCAAATGAAAAACAAAGTAATGTAGTTTATTCCATACATTGTAAGAATGAAAATTGTAAAGAGCAGTACATTGGGGAGACTCAACAAATTCTCAAAAAAAGACTTTATCAACATCGCAGGGATAATACTAGTGGGCCTCAATCGGCAGTACATTTGCACCTAAAAGCTAGCAACCACTCATTTGACGACAATGAGGTTAAAATCTTAGCGAAAGAACACAGATGGTTTGAAAGGGGGGTAAAAGAGGCGATTCTTATAAAACAACAAAATCCTTCATTAAACCGGTCTGGTGGTGTGAGGTTCAATTTGGATCGTTCATACAATAGCCTGCTCAGGCAAAACACGTTAGGCAACTTTCGCAATGCTGATGAGGGTCGTTATGCTGATGAGGTGATACCGGGGGGAGTGGGGGTAATAGGCCAATCGTTAGTCAGGAATGTAGGAACAATCAGTGGGGCCACAGGGGGGGGTCCCGCGCCCCCCCCCCCCCAACCTGAGAGTAGGGACCTATCATAGCTGTGTCCGGCGCCACCAGGTCTGGACATTAGGGTTATATATATGGGGCCGATACGACCAGTCAGACTTTAGTTCGCTGACGAAGCCTCTTGGATAGGAGGCGAAACGTCCGAAACCTTCACTTTTGTACAGATGACGGCTGAAGAAACCTTCTCATCGATAAATGTGCTATTGTATTGTAATTAAAGAAATAAACTGTACTGTCGTTGATATAGTTGCCTCTTGATGATATCCGAGTGAAGCTGTCATACTTTCTCGGCGAAAATACCATCACACACTGTCCCCTGCTAGCTGCTTTTCGTTACTCCAAATCAATAGAAGTTTTTGAACCTATTCTATTGCCTGAGACCATTGCTCATACAACACAGAAACACCCTTAGCCACACGTAGCAATGGTCAACTTAGCATACTTGTACTGGGACGCTAAGTAACACAAACGCACACCTCATTCGTGATTTCGATGATTCTTCTGCCATACCGTAATTTTCTTTTGTGTCCTCTTCGGCTTAACACTAGCCTGTGGTGGGGTCTTTTTCGGTCCCAAAAAAGCAAAAGTATCCACTCCATAACAAACGACGTCTGCACTGAGTGCACTCAAAGAAAGTCGGTGTGGAAAAAGATTCCGGCAGCATCAATGGCGCTGTTCGGCCGTGTGGTTTGGTGTTCTTCCGCCGAAAACTAGTCCGCCAGCCATTGTGTGTGTGTGTGTACACACATATATATATAATATATATATATATATATATATATATATATATATATATATATATATATATATATATATATATATATATATATATATATATATATATATATATATATATATATATATATATATATAGCTGTGTCCGGCGCCACCAGGTCTGGACATTAGGGATATATAAATGGGGCCGATACGACCAGTCAGACTTTAGTTCGCTGACGAAGCCTCTTGGATAGGAGGCGAAACGTCCGAAACCTTCACTTTTGTACAGATGACGGCTGAAGAAACCTTCTCATCGATGGACCACTCCTGTACGACTGAGAGCTTCTTACACAGACATATATATATATATATATATATATATATATATATATATATATATATATATATATATATATATATATATATATATATACAATATATATTGTATAAACAGTATATGCTGATATGCTATTTGTGTTTGTGTGCGTGTGTGTGTGATTTTATATATATGAGTGAGACCTCAGCTTACGAACACCTTATCTTACGAACTTTTCATTTTACGAACGTCAATTTTATGAAATTTAAACCTTGAAATACGCACTATTTTCATGATACATACCCACCACAGCTGGTGGAGTAATCTTCGGCGGAAGAACACCAAAGCACACAACCTTCGGATCTAGCGGAGTGACGGTGTCACATCTCGTTGCCATCCGGGGCGGCCCCGCCCCTCCTGTCACCTCCTCCGCCAATCCTGGGAGACGGCCCCTCCAATCATCGTACACCTGGGTTCCCACAGCTGATTGTCATTTCACTGATGGTGCCTTCTGACTATATCTGTCTCGCGCTCACTACTGTCTCTGTCGGAGTATTTTTGGTCATTGCCGTTTCCACTTCCGTGTTGCCAGGTCTGCTATCGTTCAGTTATCTTCCTTCACTCATCCCTGTTTGTTATTATTTGATGCTTTGTCCAGTAAAGACTCTTTATCCATCCAAGCCTGTCACGCCGTGTATTTCGGGTCCTTCCCTAGCACCAAGAGTCCGTCGCTCGAGGTCTGCCTCCTAGCACTCGAGCGATCGTCACAGACGGAAGCACACGACCGAACAGCGCTCCAGCCGGCGCTACTTTCCACACCCCCGCTCATTGAATGCACACGTCGATCGCCTCCTTGGAGCTTTTTGCTGATAATTTTACTATTATGCGACCGAAAAAAACCCACCACAGGCTCGTGTTCAGCCCAAGAAGACACAAAATAAAATCACCGTCGCTGAGAAGAAGGAGATAATTGAAAAACACGAACAAGGTGTGCGTTTGTGTGATTTAGTGGCCGAGCACGGCTATGCTAAGTCAACCATTGCTACCATTCTCCGGAACAGAGAAGCCAGCATAGGTGCGTCTGTTGCAAAAGGTGTTTCCGTGCTCTGAAAGCGAGGGTCTCGGGCAATCGAAGAAGTTGAAAAACGTCTGTTAATTTGGATTAACGAAAAGCATCTATCCGGCGACAGCGTGAGTCAAGCTATTTTATGCGAGAAAGCACGGCTAATTCACGCCGATATCGCCATGCGCCAACCTGGAAGTTCGGCACTTATTGAGGATTTTAAAGCCAGCAACGGATGGTTCGAGAACATCTGAGGGCGAGGAGGAGATGGCTGCAGCATCAAGTGAGCTCATAAAGGCAATGTTGGCAAAGTGGAATGATGTGCAGGCTTTTACCAAACAGTTCTGTCCAGACAATCAACATGATGAACGATAATGTGATGCCTCAGCTTCGTAAGAAAGACCTTACAAGTCAGAAAGCAACAGGTGTCAATTAAGAGGTTCTTAATCAGCAAAAATGATGGGGAGTTTCCAAAGAAGCAAAGAAGAGAAGCCACACCAGAGGTTAAGTTACCAACAGTCCTTATGGAAGGTGACTCTCCTTCCATAAGCCATCAACGACCATCAAAAAGGTAAATAAAACTTTATTTTACAGCAGTTTATTTCTTTAATTACAGTCCTCATGTAACATGCCTCTTTCCAAACAGCAATTCCCTCTGACCTTCGACCTCCAACACCATTCCATCAAGCCATCAATGACCATCATAAAGGTAAATAAAACGACTTTATTATACAGTGCAGTGTATTTCTTTCATTACAATACAATAGCACATTTATTATACATAGAATAAGGTATGTTGTGTGTAGTTTTAAGGCTTTTTTAGTTGAAAAGTATATTTTATGGAAACCCGGGAACGGATTATTCCCATTTTAATGGTTTCCTATGGGATTTTTTTTTTGTGATACACACTTTTTGCCTTACACACTCTCACTGTATATATATGAATTGTGATTTTCAAATGAATTGATGCCCAAAATGTGTTTTCAAGCATTTAATCCTCAGAGTGTACCGTAGTCTATATAATTGTTTTTAACTTTCCCAAATCTTTCTGTGAATACTCATCAACTTCCATGGAAAGTTTAAAAAACAATCCAAAAAGATTCATCTCATTTAGTCCTGCTTTCCAAATCAATGTATTAAACATCCACTGTGTATAAAAATGCCCGAGTTTGTCAAGTTCTGACAAAGACAGAAGATTCCACTGGCATGAAGTCTTTGTGTTTCAACAGCCCGATTATAAGAGTTCCTCTTTTTCCACGATTAAAATGACTTTCCACAAAACACACATTACAAAACAATACTTCAATCTGCAAGTGTGGAGCTTTTATTTACACTATAACTGTATACAGGTTTCTTTAGATGGGATATGAGCACTTTATGGTGTGTTTTCTTGTATTATTGTCGATACAGCTGTGAGATACAATGCATACAAAGAGAAAAACTATAGAGCACCTTTTCAATCATGTCTCAGTCCTCAAAAACTATTTCAGACAGGTGTGTGTGTAGTGCATGTGTGTGTGCGAGTGTTCATGCGTGCATGTGATTTTCAAAATCCTACTCAGTCTGGTTCAAATCGAGGGCAAATCGCACAACTCCGCTGCTGCGTCGGTGTTCATCCCTTTCCAGTAGTGATTCAGGTTCTCCTCCAGCAGCACCCTCGGTATGATGATGACCGGGTCGGACAAACTCATCCTGAGCATCTCTAGGAGCCAGAACGTGGTTAAGGCGTCAAGAAGGAGAAAGAAAACAAAGACACGTTGAAACACCACCAACAACAGTGGAGTCGAGCACCCTGTGACCACTCATTTGAGGAGATCAAAACTACAAGGATTATAGCCTTAATTCTGAATGGTGAAAATGACATTTTATGGAGAATGCAGGAGTAAAAAAAAACGTTGGCAATTAAAAGTTAGGTAGCAAAGCATTTTGATTTCAAAGGTTAATAAGGGAGGCCAGTGCAATGAGGGTCTCAGGTTGTTCTAACACAATGAAAATTAGGATATGAAAAAAAAACAACCAGAATGAAACTATTTATCAATAGTGATGAACCGACCACGAACAAAACCTTCCCTAATCTACCTCTATCCAAGACTATTCGTACTTACCCCTGTTGAGGGTTCAAGATATCACTTCGCAAATATTCTGGATCAAATTTTCAATTGCAGGTCCAACAAAAAACAGTCGAGGCATGCTTCCAGAACACATTCCAACCTTGTGAACAATCAACATTATTTCTGTGCAATCAATGCGGTGGATATAGAAAGTATCATCAAGGCATCAACCCAAAATATGTAATACAAAGTGTAATTGTGCCAAAAAAGAGTTCTCATTTCTACGATGTCAAACATACAAAATACTTTTCATACAAATGTGGTGTGTGATTGGACTTGACTTCTGCATTAGCCTACATTAGTCACATGCAGATTTCAGTTAAATCGCCTTCTGGTTATTTCGCCAAAAAGCCAAACAAGTAAATATTTATGTGGGATTTTAAAATGACAATCATTTGGTCTTTTGGGGCAAATGTTTATCCACAGAAACACTTCAAGTCACCCTGCATACAGTATTTGGATTCAGACCTTTGACTTGCAAATAAAGTGTGAAATAATGGTAGCGCCTTGAGATAAAAGTGACCCAAATACATTTTTCAAGGTATGAGCTGGTATGTGAGAACTGAATTCATCTCACTTCACAAGAAGTAACATTTTGGTAAATTGTGAACAAGTTACAAAAAAAAGAAGTCCAAGATGGCGCCCGAGTCGGCAGCCATCAGCAAGTGCTCTCACGAGCCTTGCTTTTTTGGTTGTTTTTGTGTTTTCTTTTGTCACTTTCAGTTGTTGTGCGTTGTGTGGATTGTTTTTCAGCATTTTTGGCCACAACATTCATCAAGTTCTGCCATATTCGGATATGGCAGCACTGTTTTTGATTTGGGAGGAATGTCAGTGCCATTTGTCATCGCTGGACAGCTCTGGGGCCATTGTGTTTTTTTTTTTTTTTTTTTTTGCACCTGTAATGGGCAGCATTTTCACAGGCCCACTTTGTTCAGCAGAAAGGCCTGTGCTGTTGGACAGAGTCTGCATGGCTTAAGGAGTTCGTGATGAGAAGAATGGAGTGTCAGTGCAGAGCACCTTTGCTTATGTGGAACTGTCGCGGCTTGGAATTGAAGCAGATTTATGTGGGACAGAAGATGTGAGACAGTCTACTTTCGTTAATGGATGGTAGCAGCTTCATGTTTGCTTTCAACATTTAGCTTGTACCAAATGTGCACATTTCACCCTGACGTCCCTGACCCACTGGTCAATAGAATGCTTTGATCCTCTCCTCTTTCATTTAGAATTGCTTCATACAACAAGGAGGGTGCAGAAAGTGTTTAAGATTGAATGGCTGTCGGTGTCTTTTGTGTTGTGTCACATCTGCTATTTAGATTTTTTTGTTGTTGTTTTGACTTCAAAATGGCACCATGAGAGTGACTGTCTTCACAGCACGTCCTGTATTTTGTTTTTCTACTTCTTCCTTTCATTTTACTTTCATCACTTTGGTGCTGTGAAATGTAAAATCCTTCACTGCAAGACTAATAAAGGCTAATCCAACACAAGGAGAAATGACATTCTGAATTGAGATGTAGCATGACGGAGAAACTGTAATTTTTTTACATTGTATTTCATCACATAATTATTGGTTGCTTTTGTAAAGAGAGGGTAAGATGATTTGATATGCGGATGTTTTGATTTGCAAGCGTGGTCATGACTCCATTTCAAGTCGTACCTGAAGGCACCACTGTACGTATTTTAACTAGAATTTATTGACTTTCTATATCCACCGTACTGATGTAATGACATGAATATGGGAATCCACAAATCAGGTCAAAAGTGACTTTAATATTGCCCTTCCCTTGCCCAATGGGTGTGATGAAACATTTTACATGCGATTATAATTGACAGCATGAAACAAACATTTCCAGCAAGTATAATCATGGCTGCAACCCAAAGGGTAAGGTAGCTTACATGCAGGAGGTGACAGCAGCAGGCACACTCAACCCCACCCAATCTCAACACCATTACTTGGATGTTCATATGGAAGAGAAAATCCATTGTAAGGTGTCGTGTAGGTGATTCACCAGTTAAATAAAACCGTGCCTCTGTGAAATTGAAAAAAAGAAAAAGAAAATAAATGGCCATGAATGAAAATGTGTGCTATTTGTCTGTTGCCGACATAGTCTCAGTGATACTTTTTGAAGGTTACCTGGGATTGGGTAGTGCACAGCCCCACAGGTGCTGCTTTAGGGTCTGAACCCAGCCAATATCTCGGATTGGCTGGCAGAGCTGTATGTAGTGGTGTTGTTTTAGCACAACCCTTCGAATGAATACAAACGTCACTCATTAGCGAATAAGAACTCAGAGGTATTACATAATCCAAAGGTAACATCCCTCCCAAATACTCATGACAACAATGTCGAAGGAATATTTATTTTCTTTGGACAACCCACAATTCCAATGACATTGGGATCCAGTGTAAAATGTAAATAAAAGCAGATATGAGTGATTTGAACATCCTTTTCAACCCATATTGAATTAAATATAAAACAAAAGACAAGATGTTACATCCAAACTGATTAAATGTGTTATGCTATTCGTTTACTTATTATTCTTTAAAAATTATCATGTTGAATTTGATGCCTGAAATGCATTCTAAAAAAGCAGCGCTAGGTGCAACTAAAGGCTCAAGGCAGCAGGCTGATGGGCATTTTCTGCCACCAGGCAGTCAGGAGACTCAACTCCCTCACAGCCCTGCCCCCTCTGCCCCTTCCCACTGCCACACTCACCGAACTCTGAGTACACGCTACACGCTGTAATCCTGAACTCTATTTTTTCATTTTTTTCCTGCAAGACCTCACTTCAACCTTTTTTTTGTTTGTTTTTGCATTACTACACTACTTTACATACGACACTACCTCACTTTACATACGACACTTTACATTCAGAAATTACATGTATTGTCTGTTGTCAATTGTCTGCCTTTTTTTTAGCCACATTATAAGTCCCTTGCACGCTGGGTCCAAGAGGACATTATTTCGTCTGTACTGTATGTCATGCGTATTAGCCTATTTGACAATAAAGCTGACTTTGAGTTTGACTAAAGGCTGAGAAAGTTATAGAAATCTAAAAAATATATACATGTATATATTTGGAACTTTCCATGGGTTAACAGGTTAATTGGAAAAAGGTTAGTATCATGATTGGGAATACAAAGATCAATTTTTCACGAGTAAGGATGTGAACAACTATGTGAGCAATTTGTGTCTGTCAATGTACAGTTAAACAATACGTATATGGATTTCGAAATCTACCATTTCCACATAAAAAAAAAAACAACCAAAACTCAAGATAAACCTCTGCCTAAAACCAACATGTGCTTGCAGCCTTCGATCCCACGTTCCCATTTAAAACGAGTAACATTGTGAGAAGGATCAACTCAGGAATACTACAAATGCTATTTAAAACTCGCCCACCCAACACTCGAAAACAACACTAGCTTCTCTGGGACCAAACGCACCTGAGAAGGATTGACACAAAGTAGAAAAATATAGCGTGATCTGACGAGTCCAGATTTGAAATGATTTGGGGAAATTATGGCTATTGGGAACTGGAAAAGGAGCATCCAAATTGTTGTCAGTGCAAAGTTCAAAAGCCAAAATCTATGAAGGTACCATTTAAGCTGAAATGCACATCAAGGTTTTGGAGCAACGTATGCTGCTATCAAAGTCTTTCAAGCACATTAAAATAACCATCAAAATTATGCCAGGCATCATCCAACATGTGTTGCAACAGTATGGCTTCGTTGTAGAGTGAGTACTAAACTGGCCTGCCAGCAGTTCAGACATGTTTCCCATTAAAAAAAATGCATTATAAAGTGTAAAATTAACCTTCTTTCCCAAATGCTTATTGAGTGTTAAGCCGAAGAGGACACAAAAGAAAGGCAATATCGTTATTGTAAACACGTTGCAGGCATCACATTCTGAATGAACGAATCATTAGAAAATACATAGTGTTTTAAAGTACATATAAGAATTTGTAAATCATTTAGCTTTTTTTATTTCACTAGCATCCCAACTTCATTGGAAAGTTGTATTTCTTGAAATTAAAGGAAGCAGCGGTCCACACAAGGACAAGACATATTCAGGAATCCAATTCCCAAACCGTCTTTACACGCATGTTGTTGAAAAGCAACATGATTCCTTGGAATAAACAGGTACATTTCAATAGATTAAAATACGGTGGAAAAGTTCATTTGTTTTAATAGTTCAATTCAAAAAGTGCAACTCATTATATCAAACACGAATGAACATGTAGGACTATTTTTTCAGGGGGCCAATTCTTATGCTACATCAAAGGACAACCGACGTCTCCGGACAAGTTGTCTCCATAATTTGTAAAATGGCTTCAAATGACTTCTACTGAGCGTATTTTACAAAGATTCCACCGCATATAGCTATATTTTACGTTTTAAGACACGCGCTGAATATTCAGGAATTCTTGTTTTTGAGTTGGTGACGAGTCCGTATGTGACGTCACTAAAGGACCGCCCTTTACCGTAAAAAAGACACATTGTAGCGGTCCCTCCATCACGTCAATGTATTTTGCTGTACATGTTTGGTCTGGGGACCTCGTGTTGCACCCAAAAGCCGCCAGGAGGCCAGGAGAGGGCGTCCAAGCTCCATGTAAGGAATTTATCAGCCTGTGGAAACGGAGGTGGCCACAGGAGGTCGCCATTTTGTGCCTCTTTTTTGGGTGAGAGATTTACCCCCAATGTTGCCTGAAAATGGCAAAAATAAATTATTTAATCGATTGTAAACATGTATGCTTTCCTCTTCAGAACTATTTGAATCATATTCATAACTGGATGTGTAACAAAAAAGCATATTCTCCGAATCTGAAGCCATTGTTTTGATTCACAAGCAATGGAAGACGTTTTGGCGTGACGTCACGAAGTGGGGGCGGGACTTTCTGAAAATGCCCAATTTGCAGCTCAATTTTTTGTTGATTTTGGACACTTTAAGTCTTTTTTATTGGTGTTTTACATTGACTAAAAATATCATTCTGTGTGTTTTGGGTATTTTAGATGCTATAAAATGTTTTTCTGGTGTCAGTTAAAAAACAAAAAAAGTGACGTCGGTTGTCCTTTAAAAAATTATTAGTTTCTTTAATTGAATATTCTAATGTATAGTTTTTTATTGCTTTTTTTGTCTTCAAAATTCTAACAAATACACATCACAAAATATTTCACATTGGATCTAGGTTGGGCACTCCTTGGATTGAACTACTCAAATAAATTAAGTTGTCCACAAGTTTATTGTGATGCATCAGTATGAGAAATATGATGCAAAAACAATATATTCTTGTCATGAAGGCAACATGCACCATAGAAAGAATGCCAGAGGTCATGCCAGAATGCGATGCAATCCTCGATAAGAAAATCCTCTTCCATATGGATTTTCATATTTTGTTTGACAAAGACAGGAGAAATATTGACAGAAACCTGCAACCGCAAACGCTTGAGTGAAAACAAAAAGAATCCAGAAGACATCTTTTGTTTTGCCTTTTGGGGGGAGGGGTTGTTTATTTGTAATATTCTTTTCAATATGACCAAGCAGAAACACAAGTACGTCACAGTAATTTCTTTGTATTTATTTCTTTCTTTTTTTTTTGGCGGGACATAACTTCCTTTCCAAAACTCTCCCCCTTTTTTTATTTTTTTTTCAGCTAACAACCATAAAGATAGCACCGTGTGTGTGTGGTGTGCCAAGCACTGTTTGTTTACATGATGTGCCCCCTCTTTCTCTCTGTATGATGAGGTAAAGTGAAAACGCCTAACCAAAGGCTGCAAAATGCAAATGAGGTTTGCCTTCAGCTCCTATAGGTCATGCGTTCAACTTTGACAGACGTTGGTGGTCATGATTGCACAGCGAATAAAGGAAAGAATGTGTGTGTGTGTGTGTGTGTGTGTGTGTGTGTGTGTGTGTGTGTGTGTGTGTGTGTGTGTGTGTGTGTGTGTGTGTGTGTGTGTGTGTGTGTGTGTGTGTGTGTGTGTGTGTGCTAGGACATAAAGGGGGCGCAAAAAGATTCTACCCATGCCAGTGTATTTGCAATTTTAAGTGAAAGATAATGAAAAAAAGTCATCCATGCAGTATATCGACTCATACAGGTGACGATCACAGAAAGGTACCAGCAATGGCAAAGCAAGGAAACAATATGATGATAAACATTGAAGTGATCACTAAATGTTCAGTTCCCAAAAATAGAGAAAGCAGTATGTACACCTCTGTCTTGTCTGCTCAGTACAGGTTGAAAATAATGACAATACAGTACAGTGGGATATTGGCTTACGAACTTAATTGGTTCCCAGACAGAGTGTGTAAGGTGAAATGTGTATATCCCAAAAATTAATTTCCCATAGGAAACCATTAAAATTAGAATAATCCGTTCCCAGGTCCCCATAAAACACAGGTGTCAAATGCCACGGGCCAAATCCGGCCCGCCACATCATTTTTTTCGGCCCGCGAAAGCAAATCAAACTTGTTAAATTCCATGATGATTGCTAAAATCTGAGCCAAAATTTCATATTTTTGGAAGTCAACCACAATAAAAGTCATTATTCTTGACTTCAGATTTGAAAACGAGTTATTCATTAATTTGCTGTGTGCTCTATATGTAATATTTGAAGGGATTTAAACATTCTAATGGGTTCCCCAAATTCATATTGGCCCTCGAGAGGAAACCATAATTACAATGTGGCCTGCGGCAAAAAATGACTTTGACACCCCTGCCATAAAACATAATTTTCTACTTTCTAATTTTCTAAGCCTTAAAAGTACACAAAATAGACCTGATTTTATGTATAATAAATGTGGTATAGTATTATGATTAAAGAAACTGTACAGTACAATAAAGTCATTTTCTTTACCTTTGTGATGGTTGTTAATGGCTTGATGGAATGGAGTGTTCGGTTTCCTCAGCATTAAACACTTGATGAGGAACAGAGGCTTCTTTCAACATCTTGAGGAATGATCCCTTGTAGGTGCTTTCTCTGTGATAAGTGTATCTAGTTCATCAATTGTGATCTGTTCAGCTGGGTTAATAGCTTTTTGCATCAAGTGTACAGATGACTTGTGCGGGTTATTTGTGGAGCCTGATTGATGGGATATTTAACCTTCCAGTCTACACTCTGCTTTTGAACTATCAAAGTTGAAATGGGTCATAATTTCACTGTTTTCTATCCATTTTCTCACCATTACTTGTTTTGTCCCCTTTACTTTTTTTGTTTCAAGCTCTGTCCTCTCCCTTTCATGTGTGTGTGTGTGTGTGTGTGTGTGTGTGTGTGTGTGTGTGTGTGTGTGTGTGTGTGTGTGTGTTTTTCTCTCTCTGTCTGCATATCTCTTTAATGTTCAACCCCCGCCCCACACGGCTGGGTTCTTGACCAATCACGTGGCTTTAACCAAAGAGGCCATTTTGTTTTTTGAGAACGGCCTCACTCTCTCTGTCTATAACCCCATCCCCCACCGCTGCGTTCTTGACCAATCACGTGGCTTTAACCGTCACGTGGCTTTAACCGAAGACTGGGAGCGGGGAATACAGGACAAAAAAACTCCGCTGCCATTTCCTTGTTTGGAGAAAGGGCTCATTCACGAACGACACATTACTCATTGTGGCAGCTCCGTGTGTATCCCGAAAAATAGTTCGTATGCCAAGGTAAAATTTTCAGAAAGGTAATGTTCGTAAACCGAAAAGTTCGTAAGCCAAGAGGTTCGTAAACCGAATTCCCACTGTATGTGGTAAAAAAAATGTGCATGGTCAAGCGCTTTATTACATCTTCAGCTGTTGTTAAAGCGCTATAGAAATCAATATGTACGTATGCATTGTATTGTAAGTGAGCCGCAAGCGTAATATGAAGAGACTTTTCAGCCCCACGCAATAATAGTTACCTCTGCCCAGCGTTAAAAGTAGTTATGTCGTATGACGTTAACAATATCGTTCTTTTCGAAATTATATACAAATTCCTTGTAGATTAATCAGAATCAGAATCAGAAAACCTTTAATCGTCCCAAAATGGGGAAATTTAATGGGATTAACAAATTAACGGCTCCATTATACTGTGTATGTTACGCACGTGTATCGTGCTCTACCAAAGCTAACATTTGTTAAGTGCATACAATAGTGATTACAATGACATTATTAAAAACCATCTTAATTAGGTCGCCTTTTACATGAAAACTTTAAACCACCATTAAAAAAAAAAACTAAAATTAAGATTATGTCTTTACATTTTGGAACCTGGTATGTTTCACAACATACCTCTTATACATACAATATACTCAGCAACCACCATATTTAAGATCCTGGACATTAATAAATTAGTTTTAAAATCAACATACTGTACTTGCATTAAAAAAAATTGACAAGCAACAATAAATAAAAAATAATAATGTCAATATTATAACAGCTAATAATAGAAAATAAAATTCTTCCAGTCATTCATTTTCTGATCCTTTCTATCTTTACAAGGAGTTTATGCCAGCTGCCTTCGGGCAGTATTCGGGGTACACCACGAGATCATTGCCAGCCAATTGCAGGGTACACATAGATGAAGAACCATTCACACGTACAATCACAAGAAACCAGAATACACAGAAAAAACCCTCGCGAGCCCGCACAACTCTACACTGGAAGGCCAGAATTGAACCTTGCACCTATGTACTATGAGGCAGACATTGTAGCCAGTCGGCCATCGTGCCGCATCAAAGTCATATACAGATATTAATACAGCTAACATCCAACTTACGACCGAGTTCTGTTCCGAGCAAACGGTCGTAAGTCAAAATGGTCGTAAGTCGAAATCCATTCAAAATGTTGAATAGAGACTCGGAGGCTAAATGACTCCCACACTCCCCCCTCTGGTGCCGTCACACGGTCGATTGCTGTGCGAGCGTGACATGTTGGCTGGCTGGTCAAAATTGTCGTACGCTTTGCCTATCGCGTTGCGGTGCCAGGCCTAGAATAAAAAAAATAAAAATAGGGTCTGGAAGTCATGGTCGTAAGTATGGGTGGTCGTAAGTCGGATGTTACCTGTATCATAATTTTACGATCACAAGCTTGGCTTTTTAATTATGTTGGTTCCGCTCATGATGACATGAATGTGTATAATATGATGCAATTTTACAGAGGGTTCAGTTTTGCTATTAATGATCGCATCACTACGTTGGCTTCGGACCAGTGGCACTAATAGCTTTTATGTTTTATGTGACCCTCAAACACAATTTATTTTAGCACTGAACTCCCCCTGCTTCAAACCAATGAAGATGCTATTTCAATTAGAATTCCCTTGGAGACAATCTGAATGTAATATGCATATTCATAATTTTAATGCATAATCCGATAGAGTGATCCAGCTTGTCTGCTGGCAGCAAATTAAGTAAAAAAAATGTATTGAACTAAGCTCATCTAAAATAGGCAAGTGAGTAATAATGAGGTAAAAGCTCCTGGGGATACAAACAACTGCAAGTTTCTCATTGAAGACAGATTTAGCGATAAAGTCACAAATAATTACGATCATGCAATCGAACCTAAAGCATGAACGCATAAACAGCAGCAAAGAATGAAACAGCAGCTACAAAAAAAAAAAAAAGAAAACGATGTGGATCAGAGACACATGATTAACCAGGCATCACATTTATCAAAGATCTTCAGCATTCATCATTATTTCTATTCTGTGCTTCCAACCATTGATAATCTTTGATAAACTCAGAAGGATTCGCTCAGTCAATCAAGCCAGACACCAGAAGCGCTTGCAGTCGGTCGGCCTCATGCAAGTTTATCCATTGCATCGGGTATCCAGGCAGCCTGTCGTCCATAGCAACCGAGAGATGGAGGCGAGCAGAGTGGGGGTGGCGTCGAGTAGGAGAGGAAGGAAAAAAAAAACACTCATGCCCGCGTGTGATTGCAACGATCCAAATTAAACAATGAACATGTCACCTTATTCTATTATAGTACAAGAGTACAACAAGAGAAGGAGGGAAGGAGGATGGGAGAAAAGTAGAAGCAAAACAAAGGATGGCAACAAAAAAGAAAAAAAAATAGTTTTGCAGCCTCTGTGTTTACTTCCCCCCGAAAATATTGGATATGAAAGGTGCTAAATGGTTTTTACTCTTTCGCTTCAGCCAGTTTGTTGTTCATCTCTTTACTTTTCTCCTTGTCGCCCAATGCTGGCCGGCTCACGGGCTGGTTCTCCGAGGTCATCTTCCTGGAACCCCTCAGTGCCGCGCTTTGCTTATCTTTGGCTTTCTTCGCTGGCTTGCTTTGGCTCGATGGGACAGCCCCCGGCTTTTTGGGTTTTGTGCGAGGGACAGTAGACCTGTCCACCTGAGCAGATCGAATAGCAGACATGAGTGGAAATGCCGGAATTTGTGTTTTTTGTTTCCTCAGATCACTAACTGCGGAACAGTAAAGACAAGAAAGCTTTACAGTCATTGTGTGAATGTCGAGACGAGTTTCCAATATGGGAGACGAAGGGTGTTTCACTTTATGACAGAAAGCAAAACAGAAAGCAAACCAGGTATTGGAAAAAAATTAAACCAGGTTGTGGCGAAGGTAGTGTGATTTTAACTCATTCACTGCCATTCCCGAATATATTCAGGAATTGAAAATATGATGTAGAGCGCCATTCCCGAATTTGTTCGGATTTTGTTTTGTCTTGTTTTTGTGCCGATAAAGTGCTGACCAGACCTCTGGCAATGTTTTTTATCCTTCCACGAGGGGGCAGCATCTCCCTTTCTTCCATGTTAGCGGTTTGTTCCAGCTTCAGCTGTTGTTAAAGCGCTATATAAACCAATATGTATGTATTGCATTGTATTTTTGTCACGGTTTGCAAGGTGGTAATGGTTGTGGATCCCAAATAAGCAGGCAGGAGGGAGCAGCAGGTTGTAATTTACAATTTGTATTAAAATAAAGTCAGGAACGACAACAAAATCTAAAACATCAAAGTCATTCGAACAGAAACAAAAAAAGTATCAAAGAAAACCAGGTGTAAAAATCTGCCAAGATGAAACAAACCTGACAGGGTGAAGCAAACACATACAATGACCCGACACGGACTGGTCGTGCCGTGAGTCCTTTTAACTGCCACTGATTGGAACGACCAACACCTGTGCAGCTGCCGGCGGAGCCGACAGCGCTATCCTTTGGTCGCCAACCAGAACGTAACAGTCTGCCACTGATTGGAACGACCAACACCTGTGCAGGTGCAGGCGGGGCCAACAGCGCCACCTGTTGGTCGCCAACCAGATTGTGACAATTTTGGACAGCCGCCCTCATTTCAAGCGCATATAACTTCAGACCCATATAATTTAGGACTTTGCCTTTTTTTGTGATTAAAGAAGAGAGTCTAAGGTTTCTTATGCTGCATTGAACGTTTATGGAGTCCTAAATCTCAATACTCTGTGTGGAATTTGAGTGAAAATGACACAGACCCTGGCACGACAGTGGACACATCTGGCAGTGAATGAGTTAATAGATTCGATCAAAACACATTGAGAAATATTCTGTGCTCCGTACAAATATATTTAGATAGTATTTCATTTCTAAATATGTAACATCAGAATCATTATAGAAATCAATTCATTGAATGCATTATTATTAGTATTACTATTATTATTTTGTAGTATTGTGTTTAGTATATATTTAAAAGTACAGCTGTACTGTGGAGCAATGAGCATGTGTGTCTTCAGGGGTGCACTTCGAAAGCTGACACATGATTGATGGTTGAAAGCGGTCTATACCTGCCTTATTTTACCCAATTTCTCATCATCCGCAAGTGGAGATCTTGCAGTACCTTATGAACAACCTGCTTTGCGCACAAGCATATCCTGTACCCACTCCAGCGTGTCCATTATGCTTTTGACATTTGGGCCACACCTTCCCTATACTGAATTCAAAGGGAGTGAGGGAAGCTGGTTTGAGTGGCCAAGAATCAAGTCGGCTGAGTTCACTCCCACAATGGCGCAAATGCCCATTTTCTAACTGCGCTGTGAAAATGCAGAAAGAAACTCCTTCCATGCAGTTACTTTGACTCAATTTGTGTTAGGCATGAAAATAGAGCTCTCTGTGTCAGCAACCACTGATGATTCTATGAGGTAGTTTGATGGCAAAAGGTATTATTCCATCTGCTAGACTGACAGTAAGAGCCCTGCCACGGCACTACAGTGAACCCCTGCTAAAAATCTTTATAGTTGCCGAAAGATGCAGAACAAGCAGTACTTTCATCCAAACTAAATCGTTCAGCATTCACCGGTAATGTCTAAGGGTAATTGCAAATGTAAACATTTATGGCTTAAAGCAATCCATAAGGTTACACTTATAGTTCACACCCAGCAGTTCACTGTGCACCTGTTTAATGGGGTCGATGTATGGCTCGCTGTATAAGCTGCGTATCCTCCTCCTCTCGTGGGCCTTATTGTCAGTAGGTTGGAGCGGGGCTTGTCCCTTAAATGTTGCATTGTAGCTGGTTTCCAGGCTGGTCTTCTCATCCGGAGGTAAGTACTGTGACTTGGCACGGATCATCTGTGCAGGCTTTACGTCTCTATAAGCTTTAAATTCGGTTCTGCAAGGAGAGAAGGCAAGTGGTCATCATTGTTATTATTATTATTTTTTTAATGACAGTGAGTTTCTAAACAAGCATACTCTTGTAAATCCTTTTTAACCATATTCACACTGAATCAACTAAGTTATTTAACCCTTTCAGAGTGCCACGATTTGCAAGGTGGTGATGGTGTTGGACCCCAAAAATGCAGACAGGAGGCAGGAGCAGAGTGCATTTGACAAATTGTGTTAAATAAAGTCGCCAGGAACAAAATCTCAAAAAGCAAAGTCAACAGAACAGAAAGGTCCAAAGTAGCACACAAAACAAGGAGTAAAACCTGACAGGGCGAAACAAGCAATGACCCAACCATGAATGGTTGTGCTGGCAGTCCTATTAACTACTACTGATTAAAACGACCCACACTTGTGCAGCTGCAAGCAGGGCCCGACAGTACCACCCGTTGGCCACAAACCAAAACGTGTCACAGGCACAGCGGTTACTATAGTGGTCAGCAACTAGGTTATAGTGTGCATGAAAGTGGTCATACAGTTTTCTCAAGTATAGGTAAATAAATAAATAATAATACAGTGATACCTCAGCTCACGAACTTAATTAGTTCCCAGAAAGTGTCTGTAAGGCAAAAAGTGCCGAACATTTATTTCCCATAGAAAACCATTAAAAATGAGAATAATCCTTTCGCAGGTCCCCATAAAACATAATTTTCTACTAAATAAGCCTTAAAACTACACAAAGTATACCTTATTTTACGTATAATAAATGCGCTATTGTATTGTAATTAAATAAATAAACTGTACAGTATAATAAAGTCGTTTTATTGACCTTTGTGATGGTCGTTGATATAGTTGCCTCTTGATGATATCCGAGTGAAGTTTGCGGGCTTTCTCTCCCATAATACCCTCACTAACACTGTCCTTTGCTAGCTGGTTTTCATTAATCCAAATCAACTGAACTTTTTCAACCTCTTCTATTGCCTGAGACCATTGCTTAGACAACACACGTAGCAATGGTCGACTTGGCTTACTGGTACTGGGACGCTAAGTCACACAAGCGCACACCTTGTTCATGTTTTTTCGATGATCTCCTTCTTCTGCTCGACCGTAATTTTCTTTTGTGTCCTCTTCGTATTAACACTAGCCTGTGGTGGGGTCTTTTTTGGTCCCGTAATAGCGAAAGTACTGCACTCCATAACAAACTGCATCTGTACTCAAAGAACGGAGGTGACAAAAACAAGTCCCCCAGCCACCGTGGCGCTGTGTTGTTTGGTTCGTCCGCCTAAAACTAGTTTGTTAGCCAAGACCATAAGCTTGCGAATTTAATGTTCGTGAGGCAAAACGTTTGTGAGCTAAAGCGTTCGTAAACCGAGGTATTACTGTAATTGATGATAATGGATGGATGGATTGACAATACTAAAAAGGAATTTCTTCTTTTCAAATTCCATGTTTGGAAAACAACAAATGCATCTAACCCAAGTTTCTGGTTTTGGGCAACCTCATGGTGAATTTCAGATTCCATCTCAGCTTCCAAAATACAGATAGACTCTGATTTTTTTTTCAGTCATATAACTCAAGGCGCCCGTTTGTGAATTTGGCTGAGAGTTCTGCATCAAGATGGGCGTTCCAGCCTAACGAGGGGATGTCCTTTGCCGTGTGCTGGTGCCAGATCAAATTCATATTGAAACTTTTTGTATTCATTATTTAGATTTTGCTCTATGTGCATTGAGTGCTTTGAGTCCAACAATGTCAATGACGTGCACGCCGCTATAAAATTACTCTATGTGTATGTACTATTTGATTAAAGTCCGACATTCAGACCATGTCCCTAACCCTGTCAGACCATGTACCTAACCCTGCTTCATACTAATCCGATGACGCATATCAGTCTTCCCCTTTGGCTCTGGCGGAGTCATGAACGCACAGTGTAAACAATTGTGAGGCACATTTCAAGGACAACCAACGTCACTTTTTTGTTTTTTAACTGACATCAGAAAAACGTTTTATAGCATCTAAAATACCAAAAACACACAGTATGATATTTTCAGTCAAATGCAAAACACCAATAAAAATGACTTAAAGTGTCCAAAATCAGCAAAAAATTGAGCTGCGAATTGGGCATTTTCGGAAAGTCCCGCCCCCAGTTTGTGACGTCACGCCATGACGTCTTGCATTGCTAGTGAATCAAAACAATGGCTTCAGATTCAGAGAATATGCTTTCTTGTTACACATCCAGTTATGAATATGATTCAAATAGTTCTGAAGAGGAAAGCATACATGTTTGCAATCGATTAAAGAATTTATTTGTGCCATTTTGAGGCAACATTGGGGGTAAATCTCTCACCCAAAAAAAGAGGCACAAAATGGCGACCTCCTGTGGCCACCTCCGTTTCCACAGGCTGATAAATTCCTTATATGGCGCTTGGACGCCCTCTTCTCGCCTTCTGGCGGCTTTTGGGTGCAACACGAGGTCCCCAGACCAAACGAGTACAGCAAAATACATTGACGTGATGGAAGGACCGCTACAATGCGTCTTTTTTACGGTCAGGGGCGGTCCTTTAGTGACGTCACGTACGGACTCGTCACCAACTCAAAAACAAGAATCCTGAATATTCAGCGCATGTCTTAAAACGTAAAATATAGCTATATGCGGTGGAATCTTTGTAAAATACGCTCAGTAGAAGTCATTTGAAGCCATTTTACAAATTATGGACACAACTTGTCCGGGGACGTCGGTTGTCCTTTAAATATCCTTGCTTCCAGTGTAAATGAATTAAAGTGTTGCATTACGCAGTAGCTTCAACCACAGAGAGAAGAGGTCAATACTTGGCCACCGTCCTTCTGCATGCATTCCGAAAAAGTCTACTTACGAAAATAACAAAGTCAACAAATGTAAGGAGATGGTGGGATGCATTCTATTTATAGACATTTTGCACAAGTTAAAAGCTGAATGCTATAATGAGGTTGCATTTGGAACAATTACCCAACAATGCCTGAAAATGCAATTTTAAGTATGTATTTTACAACGCTTTCATGAACAGTCAATGCTATGTTAAAATTGAAGATGGAAAAAAAGTCATTTTAGGTCCTCACTGATATTTAGGAGGTTATAATTGCATGTTTTGCTTTTGGGTCATCGAAAATAGGCCAGTATTTCACAAAAGCTTTCCATGTTGCATGAAAGCAACATTTACATATTCAAGTTAAAATACAAGTGGATCATTTTGAATTCATCTTCCAGTTATTTAGTTTGCATGCATTTACATTTGAATGGCTATTCTGGCAGAAATGTGTTTTTACATTTATTAAACAAGCTACAGGGTGAAATGGC
This sequence comes from Hippocampus bargibanti, assembly GCF_051943395.1. Lineage (NCBI taxonomy): Eukaryota > Metazoa > Chordata > Actinopteri > Syngnathiformes > Syngnathidae > Hippocampus > Hippocampus bargibanti. The sequence goes on along the minus strand of NC_142749.1, from coordinate 4,616,284 downwards.
ATCATGTGAAAAGAAAATTGTTCACAACACAAAGGCTGATGACTGGGGCATTACCCAGAGAAAAGAGAACTACCGGTACTACCATCAGTCCACTGGGGAGAGGGAAATCACACACAGGGAGTGATTACATAACAAGACTTAGGCTTGCTTTCAGGGCCAGGATCGACCAAGGGGCTGCATCGTAAAGACGGATTATACAATGGCATCCAAGGACGATGGTAGAAAACATTTATATGACACTACAGGGTACATGATGGTAACATACTGTAGATACCATTCATGGTCAGTGGAACAATAATGAATGTGTCCCTGAAGTCCTTATGTGCTTGAGAATTTTTGATACTTTTTATATTACAGTGGAACCTCGGTTTTGAACGACTCACAGTTCGAACAAATCGGAGTCCGAACAAAATATTCGAGAAATTCTTCCGGTACGACGTGTGAGTGCGTGCGCGAGGGTGGGAGGCTGAGCGGCGTACAGGTGTATCGCTCTCTTCGTGACCAACTGTTGTCGCTTGTGGACGTGCTGCGTTTTGCTCTAGCGTTTAATATAGGTGTACGAAGAGACCGGTCCAAAGAAAGTAAGTGCTGCTACAAGTGAAAAAAAGGAAAGTAGTGCATACAACTATTGCATTTAAGAAAGAAATAATCGCAAAATATGAAGGAGGTGTGCGAGTGTCTGATCTGGCGAGGGAATACAGCATGGCGAAATCTACGATCAGTACATTATTAAACAATAAGGAGACAAGGCTGCAAAATCTAGTGATGTGGCCCTGGGAGTGAGAGCAAGTGTCATTGGATAGATTTTTTTAAGAGAAAAGAACATCCTGTAGCCGAGTCATCCGTAGCTGTCACGTTCCGAGCGAGAGTGACGGCAGCTGACTCGTCAGAACGTAGTGGAATGTTTGGGATCCCAAAGCATGTGGGAGAGATGTACTACCCAGGCAGGATGTTTATTCACAAATAAAAGAAAACACAGCGAGTAAGAAGGCAGGGGGTGATCCGACCCGCTTACTACGCCAAAAAGCAAATGGCACACGAGGGTGCAAAATTACGCAATCCCGGAAGATGACATAAATTTACGGGACGCAGGGAAAATACCTCTTACACTTGCGCATCGAAGGAAGAGTCCAGGTACGGTGGCGAGTTGAGTCAATCATCCGGCATTGGCAAGGTGATCGCGAACCATATAAATGCCCCGTGATTAGAGAATTGACAGCAAGTGGAGGGCAGCTGGGAGAGGCAGCCCTGCCCCCTCGCTGTCAACTCGCACGTGATAGGAGCAAAGAGATTTGAACGTGTGAGCCCCCTCAGACAGAAGAGCTCCCAGAAGTTTTTATGGAAGGGGACTCCTTCCAAACAATAAATTTCCTTCCTCCGTCCGCCTGCGCCTTCTGCTGACCACCACAAAGGTAAAAAATCCTATTCATAATTCTTTTCTTTCCAAATGTACAATTAGCCTGGGTTACATTTATGTTTGTTATTTGTGTATTTGCCATTTTGCTTAACATTTTCTGAGATATACATTGCTTTTCATGTGTTGGTCAGCATTTTAATGTGCAATTGCATGCATAAAATAATGTATAAAATACTGTACTAAAAAGGTAAACATTCAGGGTGTTGGAACGGATTAAAACGATTTACATTATTTTCAATGGGAAAAATGGTTTCGGTGTTCGAACAAATCGGTTTTCGAACAGGTTTCTGGCACGAATTATGGTCGAGAACCGAGGTACCACTCATTGGAAAGAAGCACCGCAACAGATAAACATGCAGCACATCTGTCTGGGTTTGCCTTGAAACCACCAAAATAAAAACAATAATGTACATTTGCCTAAAATACTCTTTCCAATACTGAGATACGGTACTTCACATATAGACAATAGAAGAATTTAAAGGACAACTGACGCCTCCGGACAAGTTATAATTTGTAAAATCACTTCAAATGACTTCTACTGAGCGTATTTTACAAAGATTCCACCGCATATTTTACGTTTTAAGACTGGCGCTGAATATTTAGGAAGTCTTGTTTTTGGGTTGGTGACAATCCCTGACGTGACTGACCGAGAAAGCGACACACAATGCATTTGGGGTACTTTGTCTGGTCTGAAAACTTCGTGTTGATCCGTGTTGATGGCAAAATTAGAAGGAAAACACATAAATAACGCGATGGTGAATCGCTGTGTTGCGCCACGACTACTATTTGATACTAGTTGACACAAATTCCCAGAAGACAAATCAGCCCATTTCCAATGGAGCTTGGGCGCCATCTTGTGCATTTTCTGGGACGCTGCATTGGAATCCTGAGGGCTCAAATTGACACGGAAGGACTTCGATAGCAAACACTTATGCTTTCCTCTTCAGAACTATTTGAATCATATTCATAACTGGATGAGTAACAAGAAAGCATCTTCTCCAAATCTGAAGCCCTTGTTTTGATTCTAGAGCAAGGCAAGATGTCCTGGTGTGACGTCACGAACAAGGGGGCGGGACCTTCTGAAACTCGCCATCTCCGAGGTCATTTTGTGGCAGTTTTGAGACACTTAAAGTCATTTTTATTGGTGTTTTGCATTTGATGAAAAATATGAGCCTGCGTGTTTTGGGTATTTTAGATGCTTTAATACATTTTTCTGATGTCAGTTAGGAAACAAAAAAAATGGTGTTGGTTGTCCTTTAAGAACATCTCTAATATTAAGTTTTTTACCTGTTGTCTGCATGCATCATTGCAACACGAGCTACTCTTGTCAAAGTGATATTTCCGCTAACCCGCTGTGGTGGTTTATGTGCGTAAGAAAGCGTTCTACACTGCAACCAATCACTCGAGCTGACAGGAGTGGGAATACGCCAGGACGCAGCATGCAACTCTGCCTGCATGTGGCACAATATGGGCTGCTATACTTGGAAGACTCACATAGCCGAGCTGTGTTATTGGTGAATAAACATTGTCACAATGAATTTGCAAGCAAAGTAAGCAAAGAACAAATATACATATTTGTTCTTATTGAATATGAGATTTGAAAACAGGTATGGACCTACTCACAATAATTTTCCCATCTATTAATGTATTACCATTTTGTTGTCACAGAAGGACGCCATTTTAGAGAAGGCTGACAACCTCATAAGGCTCAATCAGTTAACCCTCAAAACCCACCTATTTTCTATTTTTGTGGTCATAACCAATGCCCCGTCACATAACAATATATTCTTTGGTGCCATTTTGTGGCATCTTGCTGCACACTACTTTGGAGTGATCTGAGAAGCTTCATGTCAAGGGTGTCAAATATGTATTTTTCACCGCGGGCCACAATGTAGTGACAATTTCCTCTCGAGGGCCGTGATGCATTTGGGGAAGCCATTAGAATGTTTCATTTTGTTAGGGCAATTCGCTATACGAACAGATTTTAAACATCTTTTCTGTTTCGGTACACACCATTTTATTTTCTCGGACTTCCTGTCATGGTGTAACATTTTGCCCGTGTTTACATTGTTTTATTTTCTCGGACTTCCTGTCATGGCGTCCATCTTTACAAAACGCTCTCCCAACCAGCCCCTCCCGCATTTTCTCTTCCCTCTTCACTTCTCCCCTCGGGCTGCCTGCCCCTCTGGGGGTTGGCAGTTACATTTTGTGCCGTCCCAAAGATTAAAGAATCTTTTTATTCTTACTTTCCATTCCTGCTTCATAAATAATGACCCTAACACATCTCCTCCGCATATTACATACAGAGCACACAACAAATTGGTGAATAATATACCTAATAAGAATAAGACATTTCATTCATAAGCGCCTTTTCAAAACCCTCCAGGGCACTTTACAGTCACAGAATAAGTTTCTTAGTTTTGAGCAGCAGCAGCCAGACGCGCCAGCGTTCATTCAACAAGGCCACCTCTCCTCCAACAGGAGGCAATTGCACCAGTAAAAATGCAAAGGTACATGGCAATACACTAAATAGATATATTTTTTTATTTTTACGATGAGCACTTACATCACAATAAACACTTGCAAAACGTGTCATGGTTGACATTAAAAAAACTGTAAAAGGTCATAAGTCTCCATTGGTAGATGTAGAAGGGCACGATCTTCTGCTAGCTGACTATCTCACAATTGGAAGAGAGGAAAACTGATGGGTGCCCAAACCTTTTTTGACTACTTTTCGATCGAAAGTATCCATCGGTCCGTTTTTAATGCGTACGTGCGTATCTGCACACACTTGCACATGCAGATAATGAGCAACAGCCATAACTGGCCCTAAAATGAATGAAAAAAAAAACAATAAAATAGGCACGACAGTTTAGAAAAATGATTTCTCGATGACTAATTTTCAAATATGCACTCGAGAATAATGACTGTTATTGTACGTCTGTGTAAGCTCTCAGTCGTACAGGAGTGGTCCATCGATGAGAAGGTTTCTTCAGCCGTCATCTGTACAAAAGTACTTTTGTACAGATGACGGCTGAAGAAACCTTCTCATCGATGACTGTTATTGTAGTTTACATGGCACAATTTGAAATATTGGTTCATACTTTAGCACTTGAAATGATTGATTTGCTTTCACGGGTCGAAAAAAATTATGTGGCGGGCCAGACCTGGCCCCCGGTCCTTAACTTTGACACCAGTGCTTCATGTAGTGCTCTGGTGCCATTTTAGTGTCTAGGAATGATTTTGAAGAAAATCACGGGGCTTCGTGTTATGCTTCGAGACTATCATCTGGTATCAATAGGAAATTATATGATTTTTTTTCCCGGCAATTAAGTCTGCATTTAGGTCTTCATTGCCATAAATAACAGAATTTCAAAACAACCCTTCACACTCAGATTTACAGTTCGGAGCAATTTGGAGTGGACAATTAACTCCTCAGGGATGTTTTTTTTATATAAGAGGAAGCAAGAGTACCTGGACCCTGGAAAGCACACAGAGAGACCATGCAGATTACACACGTCCAAGGCTAAAACGAGATCTGCACCTTTGACAGCCTTAAAATCCCGCCAACTTTTTTTCAGGCTCAAGTAAAATGTTGCGAGAGTGCTCAGCGCTGATAAAGCACGAGCAGTGTCTCCCGGAGTATTCCAGGGAATCAATGAACCCACAGGACCTCTGTGAATTCCTTTTATTGTTGGATCAGCGGCCATAAAGACTGGCTTTCAATCAATACTCGCTCATCCGGCCTGTCAGATCGCATCTCCTCTTTAGGGCAACGTATGATATGACACAGGTGAGTCATTGGCCACTATTAGCGGTAGCCTTTCATGTATGTAAATGATGGCTCAATCCGTATTTCATGCAAATCATTCAAGTGTATATACTGTATAAATTAACTGTTGTAACATGCGGGCAATATGATATTAAATAAAGCAGATTCTGTCTGAGCTGACAAGGTACAGTTGGAACAAATGACTATCTATTTGCTATCTGGAGAGCTAGCTAGCTATTAGCTATCTAGCTGGCTACCTAGCTAGCTTTCTATTTGCTGTCTATTAGCTATCTAGCGAGCTGCCTGGCTATCTAGCTGGCTATCTAGCTATCTATCTATTAGCTATTTAGCTAGCTATCTATTAGCTAGCTAGTTCACTTTCTATCTATTTGAGTTATTCCGGGTTGAGTGGACGCTGGCGTGTGTGGCTGCCGCTGCTGACCCATAGCAAAAAACTTGGCCCGTGACTGTAAAGTGACCTTGAGAGTTTTGAAAGGCGCTTATGAATGAAATTTATTATGATTATTATTATTATTATTATCAGTGGAGATTTTAAGATTACATTTGGCAACAGTATATGACCCTCGTTTAATGACAGACAACTTCAAAATCAGAGCAGTTTAGACAATCCACTGCACATTCTGGGAAGAGTGATATCCCACGGTTTCTAGTGTTGTGCTCCATTTTTCTTTTGTTGGAGTATTTTTTTTCATTTCTGTACTCAATGACAACGCAATGCTTGGAAGACTTCTTTAAGAGGATAATTTTCAAAATCTGCAATATTCAATCACTTTGCTGCTGTGGGCTCCAATCTGCTACCAAACTCATCCAGCAGGCGGAGGAGGATTTGGGAGACGTTTTGGAAAGAAACGTCTCTTCTGAAAGAAGATGGTTACAGTTCCCTGCAATAAAAGATGTTATACTATAAAATGGGAAAATATAGTCATTCTGAACTCGTTGAACCTGCAGCCTCTGCTTTGACGTCACCGAAAAAAGACCAAAAACACTTTCAGATGCTATTTTCTAACATTCGCTTTGTGAAAGTAGAAAAAAGAGATCTCTTTGTCACTCCAGATGACACAGTGACAAAGTAGGCTTTGTCTGATTTGAAAAAACAAGACCATGAACAAAAGGCTCAGGCAGCTGACATCGCTTCACTCCTGGCTTTTATCAGGCATAATATGGCATTTAAATGAATCTTAACCCTTTCATGCACCCTGTAACATGATAACCTGATAAACTGTCCAATGTAGTGACCGCTGTCCCTGAAAGGGTTAAATATGACTTTACCAAAGCAGTAGAAAATATCCACATAATTGAATGCAGTTGTAATTAGAATCAGAATCACCTTTATTGGCTAAGTGTGTAGAACACACAAGGAATTTGTCTTCGGTAGAACATGCTGCTCGACACAAGTATTGTCATAAAAAAGACATGACAAATAAGTATGGAGGACACTAATAAAGGCTAATTTAATCTAATCATATTCCTTAGTTTAAGTGGTAATGTCTGCTGGATTTGGTGCACATGGACCGGTAGCGCCTGCCTAAGGGGAGTAGCTGGAAAATGTGGTGGGCAGGGTGCGGAGGATCCAGTAGGATTTTACCCGCGCTTGTCTTGATTCTTGCAATGTACAAGTCCTCGAGAGTGGAATGATTTGTTCCGCTGACCTAACTGTCCGTTGAAATCGGATTTTGTCCATTTTGGGGGCGGCCCCGAACCAAACCGTGATGGTCCAACACAGGATTGATTCGATGACTGCCATGTAGAAATGGGGGTTTATTTTGTAATCAATTAGACTTTCTTATTCTGTGCCTTTTGTTTTTGCTTATACGAAGTGCTTTTTCTTTCCATTGTTTATCCAGCTTCATGATTGACCCTCACGTTTTTAAGTATTTACCTCTTAAATTTGTGAGTGTGTGAGTATACAGATATACGTATTCAAGTGCCAACAATTATCTGTTTTCAGGAAATCAGAAAACTTTCTGACACGGTACTTCAGTCCATTGTACAGTCGGAGCAAACATGAATGGTAGTCTATATGTATGTGCTTTACGATTAACTACCGATCTGTTACTGTTTGTACGCCGCCTCTTGCCTGAAGACAATTGAGATGGGCTCCAGCTGACGTGTGACCCTAATGAAGACGAGGGAAATAGGAAATGGATACATGGATGGATGGTCCATTTTCCACAGAATGTTATAGCAGATGATCGGTGATGTTGTATGTTGGCTAATAATAGCTTATCTGAATTAGGCTTATCTGAATTAGGCAATGATGAATTGAAAAAAAATGCATCAGGTCATGAACACTATATTTGGTGTGGTAGAATGAGCGGGATCAAGGTTGCGATGGCTGGATAGCGTTTTGGTTAAATGCGATGCAGGTCACAAGTTACAATGTTTGAAACTTCACCTGAATTCTTTTTTTACTCATAGATACAAACTATATACACCATATGGCACTGTGCAGCTGGAGTGTAGTCATTAATGTTTCAAGTTGAAAGAATTATTTATCCAGAGGAACCGTATTCCAAATGAGCACTTATGCCATTTCAGCATATGCTGTGTGATATATGCCCACCACCCATAATGTTAACCCACAGTTGACCTGCTTTGTGACTCCACTGGTAGCGTACGACAGAAGTTCGGGTGGGCTTGTGTCGTGCCATGTGGAGGGGGACAGTGCCCTGGGGTGCACCCTGCTCCACAAAATACACACACGCACGTACGCACGCACATGCGACAGCGGGTCTTCAACTAACTGAATTGCTTGACACACTAATCTCACATGGCATCAGACCACATCATCAGCAGTGATTCTTCCTATGGCAACTGAGTCATAACATTCACTTTATATAAAATTGCCATTTGTATTGTTTCAATTTCACTAAGAAAAAACAATGTTCCTCTCCAAGGCAATGACTTACTATTTGATCTAAAAAAAACAATGAATCGCAAAAGCTTAATACAACAATGCGCAGTGACTGACATGCATGGCTTAATGCTTCGTCATCCTCTATCATGGTTGTGAACATTACATAATGCAGATTACTCTAGTTGTGATGCTATGCACCCATCTCTTTCGACACAATGATATGATGAAAACATGTTGTAAAGTATTCTCTTGGTTGTTTTACTCTCTCCCTTGGGCTGATTTCAGTTCAAGTCTATCATAAAAAAAACAACCAAAAAACAAGGTGCAATATTCACTATTAATACAACTTTATCATCACGAGAATGTCAGTAATAGGTCAAATAGAAGAAAAATATAAACAAGCCAAAATATGCTGCTATCACTAACATAAAAACACTTTTGTATACATCTTTAGTGGTTTTTAATGTGCTCTACGGTTTTATCTACAATTTTATTGATTTTACCATGTAGGTCTTGACTCATTTGAGCTACCTTACGAAGCTCCAATGTGCCAGGTCATCGACAGGTAATATCAACTGTGTTTGGGTGGGATCAAAATAACTTTTCTTGCTTGCTGGGAAAAAAATTAAGACTGCAGCAAACCACAAATGTCATGAAAAGAGATAAATATGTTCATTATACTATTTTCTCACACCTAGGGACAATTTAGAGTGTTCAATCTGTCTGCCATGCATGTTTTTGGAATGTGGGAGAAAAACGGACGACCCAGAGAACCCCACACATGGACCAGTGGAAAGCATGCAAATTCCACATGAACACATTGAACTCAGTACTTCGGCACTGTAAAGTTAGCCTGCTAACCACCCGGCTATCTGGCGCCTTATGGAAAAATATTGTGATAAAATGAGAAATTGTGATGTGTTAATTCAGCTTCAAGGAGGCGAGAACTAAAATAAACTGAATTCGGGTATCAGGAGGTGACAGGGGGGTTCCTTATACAAGTAAACCAGTGTTGCGTGTTTCTACTCACTTATAAGAGCTGCCGGCTGCAATTTCCTGTTTAATTTGCCTGTTGACGGCATCTGCAGCTGCCCGTCCTTCCCCTTCCACCTTGAGTTTTTTCTCCCCATTTGCCTTTTTGCTCGACCGCTTTTTCCTTTCGTGGCCCTGGATGAGGTCTTTCTCTTGCACTTTGTCAGCAATGGCGCTCTTCTCCATGCCGCTTTCGGCGTCTGCTAGATGCTTTTTCCCATGTCTGGATCTGTCTAGTGGCCGGTTGTCACCCGCGGAGATGGTGACGGGCGGTTTCGGTATCCACGGGTGGTCGTACCTTTTCGGAATGGGCCACGGTTTGTAGTCTTTCTGGTATTGGGTTTCGCTATTGAACGGTATTTCTGGGCCGTGGTACTCGTTCTTGGGTTTACAGCTGGGTTCGGGTCGCACTCGCCAGTGTTTAAAATCCTCCCTCATGACAGAGCTGCACACTCGCTCCTCCGACACGCACCTCCGCTGCGCGCGTGGACCTGCGGTGGCGGTGCGACGATGGGTACGAGGCGGCTGGGTTTCTATGGCGACCCCGGCCCGTAATGGAGGCTGTAGTTGGACGTGCTGCATCTCCGAGGCGTCTGTGTACTTCGTGAACACCAAAGGCACCGCAATGTCAGCCTTGTCCATCTGGTTCCAGAAGCGGGCCATGCAGCACGCCCTGCTAATGCAGGGCCACGCCATACTGGGCTTCCTTGAGAAAACAGTAGACGATAAAGAATCAAAATGGTCCAAATCTGTTTTTTTACGAGATGCTGTTTACGATTGAGGCAAGACAGTATCCCAGCTAAGTCCAATGTTTTTTTCCGTTACGATTACAATAAACGCTGACCCATCGTACATTTACAGTACAACTCCATTGCAAATCATTTCACCTTAAATCGCAACGAGATGTTTCTGCTCAGATGTCGTCTGTGTCCGCATCCTCTGTGCTATATCACTCCACTGCAAGGAAAAAACGGCCCCGCCCTCACCCGCTCAACATAGGGAAACACGAACAAGGAAAAGGAGGTCAAGTTAAATTTAAAGCGGATTTCCGGTTCTATCATCTGATATTGGCGATAATTTAAGACCGAAATGTGGAAAAACACGAATGTCATGATATCATTTTTGTTGTTAAGAATATATTTTCAAGACTTAACCCACTGGCGTTTCAATTTAAATCATATATACGGAATAACTCCCTATTCTAGTCGGGCATTTTTTATTTGTTTTGAATAATAAAACTATTTCCGGTTACCAACTCTAAGTGTTTAACGTAAAAGTCTTGAAAAGGTCGCCTTCGAACTGATGATCAGGGGGATGATCAATATTTATGACACTCGCAATGACGAAATGATTATTTAAATCTCTGGATATTACGTTTATTTTGTTTTTTTTAAGTAATTTTATTAGAATCAGAATCAGAATCATCTTTATGTAGAACACACAAGGAATTTGTTTCTGGTAGAACACGCGAAGTGGCACTATACAGTTCCATTTTGGCTACTGTTGAAAGAGTTCAAAGAGTTAATGGCTTGGGGGAAGAAGCTGTTTAAATGTCTGCTGGATTTGGTGTGCATGGATCGGTAGCGCCTGCCTGAGGGGAGTAGCTGGAAAAGGTGGTGGGCAGGGTGCGGAGGGTCCAGTAGGATTTTCCGCGCCCTAGTTTGGATTCTTGCAGTGTGCAAGTCCTCGAGAGTGGGTAGGGCGGTGCCAATGATTTTTTCCGCTGTCCTAACTGTCCATTGAAGTCGGATTTTGTGCATTTTTGTGGCGGCCCCGAACCAAACGGTGATGGAAGAACACAGGATGGATTCGATGACAGTCGTGTAGAAATGTTGCAGCACCTCCTGTGGCAGGCCATGCTTCTTTAGCAGCCTCAGGAAGTACATTCTCTGTTGGGCCTTTTTCAGGATAGAGTTGGTGTTGACCTCCCACTTCATGTCCTGGGAGACTGTGATTCCCAGGAACTTGAAGGTCTCAACGGTTGACACAAGGCAGTTGGATAGAGTGAGGGGTAGCTATGGTGATGGATGTTTCCTGAAGTCCACGATCATCTCAACTGTCTTGAGCGTGTTCAGCTCCAGGTTGTGACGGCTGCACCAGAGCTCCAGCTGCTCCACTTGTTGTCGGTACGCAGACCCGTCGCCGTCTTTGATGAGACCGATGACCGTGGTGTCGTCTGCGAACTTTATGAATTTGACAGCTGGGTGCGTTGAGGTGCAATCGTTCGTGTAGAGAGAGAAGAGCAATGGAGAGAGGACGCATCCCTGCGGGGCTCCAGTGCTCGTGGTTCGTGTTGTGGATGATATATTTCCCAGTCTGACCTGTTGTGTCCGTCCTGTCAGGAAGGTGAGGGTCCACTGGCAGATCGTAGGGGAGACACCAAGCTGGAGAAGTTTGGGGATGAGGAGTTCTGGGATGATGGTATTGAAATAAGTTCATGTTGATGCCATAACATTTTTGAGAAAAATACATAGGCAGGTCAGCAAAAATAGTAGTTTTTATGTTTTACAATCCAACACAAAACAAATACTGTACATTGATTTATATAACGTTTTAACAACATATGTGTCGTGTGTACATCTAATTTGTTAATAAAAATGCAAACATGAACAGTTAACCATTATGATTTTCCACCACTGTGCCATGACATACGTAACTGTGGTTTGAAATTTCTTATCTAATTACAAAAAATCTATTCATTTATCTACCTATACGCCAAATGTATTGTTGTAGGCAGAAGTAAGGTAATCAAAAAGTCTTCCACAGGGTGGTTACCTGAATTCAGAATTCTCTAATAAGAATGTGGAATGAGGATTGGGACGTTGTTTGTTTGGGGGGCAAGGGGGAGGTTAAAAAAAAGACAACATTTTATCATTGTTATTGTCAATTGAATTACTCCATCAAAAACAAAAGAAACAAGGAAAAAGATGAGTTGAAGTTTGCCAAACACCGGCCTTGTTTTTCAATGGTAGCTGATATGTACAGTATGTGTGTGTGTGTGTGTGTGTGTGTGTGTGTGTGTGTGTGTGTGTGTGTGTGTGTGTGTGTGTGTGTGTGTGTGTGTGTGTGTGTGTGTGTGTGTGTGTGTGTGTGTGTGTGTGTGTGTGTGTGTGTGTGTGTGTGTGTGTGTGTGTGTGTGTGTGTAACAAATATGTAAACAGGCATGGTAAATATGACTACAGACAGAAAAGGATATTGCTGAGCCATTTTGATCATGTCAAGGGTTTTTGTGAAAATGGCGAAAAGCGATATTAAGCAAAATGCCAGCAAATAACAACACAGATTTGATTTCACTTTCCGAGGCCCAAATTCATTTTTTCCACATGATTGGCGATTTCCCCTTTCACAGAATGGCCATACAACATAGCATTTGCCACTTTTCTCTGTTTGAAAACAATTCTAAAGCATTTGTCACTGCATATGTGCAATTTATCTTCTTTGATCATCTTGAGATGTAGTTTTTTCTTTTGTCAGCCAGATGGTGCTGCCTGAACAAAGACATCCATTATGTTTTATGAAGCCTGCCCTTTGCCACAGACCGTTTACAAAAAAAGGCAAAGCAGGAAAATCTTTTTGCTCAGTGTTAATATACGCTCACTTTTGAATGTTCTGTCTTGGTTCGTGGCTTTCTGGGTCAAAGACCAGATGTGGTGTGATATGGTAAGCGAGATTTATCAAATGATACTTTGAGTGTCTGAGATAAGGCAGTCAATCAGGAGGTGATGAAAGCTAGGGCAGACTTTGGACCTTCTTCATTGCCTCATTTTCCTTCCCACCAGCTTCGGTTCTGCAAGTTGCCTGTCTTTCCTTCGAGCAACATGAAGATTGATTTTGCCCCAGTTGGCGTCCCCCTACACAGGCGACTACAAACTGTTGCCGTGTTGCAATGGGTTTTCTCTTTCGTTGCTTTAGGTAAGTGTATTTTATCACATTTCTGACTGTGCATATTGTTGAGTCCAGAGATTGGCATTTAATATACACTACTAGTGCAAGTCTACTACTCTTAACCCTTCCATGACCTAACTTGATAACGTAAGATGTCGTCTGTCGTAACCACTCAGCTCAAACGGGTAAATTTTTGTAGAAGACCATGTTTCAATTGAAACACTTCATCAAATGTGTTTTGCACTGACAGTGTATGAGTGGAAGTTTCTTCCACTTGCTGTAAGTCTCTTCTGCCAAGGCAATTTTGTGTCCATGAGAGGGAGCCAGACATCAAATGAATGAAGCATTAATGAGTTGTAACATCACCTCGCATATTCATGGTTCGGTATTTGTAAAATCAACTATCTACATGATTTTGGGGGAAATTACCCTTCACGTTTTGCTGGAAAAAAAATCCACCCTTTAAAAAATCAACTAAATGCTGTTTTGGTGAAGCGATGAACTTTGCCACCATCTTGTGGGATCTTTGTGCCATGGAATTGGGGAAGCATTGAGGAGACTTGTGGTGATTTTCCATTTTCACGGGTGTGAGGTCAACGTCATGCAGCAAATGTTTGTAACTGCATCAACACATTGTGCAATCATGCCGCTTTCTCCTCAGGCTGATTTCTTTAGGCCCGGGGTGTCCAAAGTCGGTGCTCGAGGGCCGCCGTCCTGCCTGTTTTCCAGCTCTCCCAGGAGCAACGCACCTGATTCAAATCATCAGGACCATTTTGATGCTGCTTCACAGCTGGCTGATGAGCTGATCATTTGAATCAGGTGTGTTGCTCCTGGGAGAGCTGGAAAACAGGCAGGACGGCGGCCCTCGAGGACCGACTTTGGACACCCCTGCTTTAGGCATTGGCCCGCCAACCTGACTGACTGTGTGACTTGATTTTATAGCTGAATAGCTTCAAAATCTGAAATTATATTTACATCAAGACCATCTGTGACAGTTTTATTGGGGGTTTATGATATTATGACATGGTTTATGAGGATCAATTCAGTGTAATTTGTAAACACTAATATATATATATATCTTTGTCTCCTCAGCACCCACATGCATCGTCATGTTCTTCTTCCTGCTGTTTACACGTTACTGGTTGATCAGCGTGCTCTATTCTGTCTGGTGGTTTTTTGACTATGACACTCCCGCACGCGGAGGGCGAAGGGTACCCTACTTGTGCGGAATCAAAGTCTGGGACTACATGCGGGATTACTTCCCCATCAAGGTGAGATGAAGACTGCTGCTGTTATTGATTTTTCAATTTTCAATGATTATTCAAAAGGGTCTTCCGAATTGAAATTGTCGGTAGGCTTTACCTTCAGCATTTCCCGAACAAAATATTTTCATATTCATTCATTCATTCATTTAATTTGATCTCCCCTCAAGAAGTGTCCCTTTCTGTGTCTTTGCTAGCAACAGGTCCAAAAACGCCCCCTTTTATTCCTGTCACGCATTGCAAGGTGGTGGTGTTGGAGGACCCCAAAAGTCAGGCAAGAAGGAGGCGCGGGTTGTATTTGAAAAAATGTATTAAAGTCGGCAGGAACAAAATCATCAGAACAAAAAGGTCCAAAGTAGCAAACAAAACCATCCATAAAACATGACCTGAAGAAACAAACCTGACAGGATGAAACATCTAATTACTCTGAATGGTCGTGCCAGGAGTCCTTTTGACTGCCACTGATTAAAACCAACACGTGGGCAGCTGCAGTGCCACCTGAAACGTAAATACATCAGAGAATAATTCTTCATCATACATTGTGACAAAAATATAATTTCGCTGTAATCTTAAATTCTTGATCAAGTTATTGGTGTCATTAATAGGTCAATGAGTAAACAGTGTCTAAGAATTTTGACTAGAAAAGTGTGACGAGTTAAAGCCTGTTTTAAAGGTTCCGTTTAAATGGCAAATTGTACAGTATAAGTTAGTTGGACTTCACCATGAATAACAGCAATTCGGAGATTCACGTTAGTTTAATAAGGTAAATCAGGTTTTCATGTTCTTATAAGGTTGCATAATTCGTCGTTTAAATATTTTTAAAGTGAAATTAGTATTCCCGAGTTGTAAAACAATACTGAGAATGTCATCACAATATTGTTTTGACCCACTTCAACTTTTGCGTTGAAACAAAGATGATCAATGATTTGAGCTAACTTTTGGTTCTGTGAGTTAATAATCGTTTGGACTGACATTTGCAAGTAGAGCGAACTTCAAATTTTTGACAGCGTCTTGGTCCACATTTTTTGGTTTGATGAAAGAAAATATGACAGTAAGCATAAACATATTCATTTCGACTCTTGGTTGATGAAATCCAACTTTGTAAATGAGGGATGAAATGGTCACATTTTGTGTCTATTCCTTTAAGCAGTGTCTGAAACTCATGACAAAATGTTAGCGGACACCAGGACAGACAACTCTGAAAAATTGCCTGCCCGGCCATAAAGTTGTCTGCCCCATTTTTCACAACTTGAAACACAATAAGATGACATTGTTGCGAAGTATAAAGGATATTTTTTTAATTAAGGAAGTACCTACCACAAATTCTCCCTTGCTTAATTTATAGTAAATATCCCTTGCTGAAGATTTTGCTCCAGTTGTTTGTCGTCATGGTGCACAATGCAATGTTTGCGTTGCGTTGTGTGCTAAAAGCCACGTGGACTCCTCTTTCTAAGCGCCTTTCAAAACTTTCAAGGACACTTTACAGTCACGATATAGTCCGAAGCACGAAACAGGCTTCTAATGGGCTGCCGAACGTTCGTTTGGCAATTTGTATAGTCGGCACAGCATCCCATCAGAAGCCTGTTTCGTGCTTCGGACTATACAGTGACTGTAAAGTGTACTTGAAAGTTTTGAAAGGCGCTTAGAAAGAGGAGTCCACGTGGCTTGTAGCAATTTGCTTGTAGCTTTTGCTTTATTGAATAAAACAAATGTTTGATTTGGAAAAAAAACAATCTTTTTTCTTTCCCTGAAAACGTTTTCGGCCACTTGGGCCGAGACGTTTTGCAAGTTGTACGCCCTACGTAAAAGTTGTACGCCCTGGGCCTCCGGGCAGACGTTATTTCAAACACTGCTTTACCGCATGAAAAGGGCCAGGCAGTCCCAAGGCAAACAATTATGCAAAACGACCAAATCTTAAAGGACAACCGACGTCTCCGGACAAGTTGTGTCCATAATTTGTAAAATATCTTCAAATGACTTCTACTGAGCGTATTTTACAAGGATTCCACCGCATATAGCTATATTTTACGTTTTAAGACTCGCGCTGAATATTCCGGAAGTCTTGTTTTTGAGTTGGTGATGAGTCCTCACCCTACGTCACTGAAGGAACGCCTCTGACCTAAAAAAGGACACATTGTAGCAGTCCTTCCATCACGTCAATGCATTTTGTTGTACTTTGGTCTGAAAACTGTAGGACCAAAAAGAGGCAGAAGAGGGCGACAAAGCCAAAATTACAAAATTAATTCCTTACATGGAGTAAGGAATTAATCAGCCTGTGGTAACGGGCTGATTAATTCCTTACAAAGCTTTGTCGCCATTTTCTACCTTTTTTGGGTGCGACATTTCCCACCCCTGATGCCTCAAAATGACGCGGAAGAAATTCTTTAATCGATTGCAAACATGTATGCTTTCTTCTTCAGAACTATTTGAATCATATTCATAACTGGATGAGTAACAAGAAAGCATATTCTCCGAATCTGAAGCCATTGTTTTGATTCTCCAGCAAGGCAAGACGTCTTGGGGTGACATAACGAAGAAGGGAGCGAGACCTTCTGAAACTGGCCACTTCCGGGTTCATTTTTTTTTTCAAATTTTGGACACTATAAGTCTTTTTTATTGGTGTTTTGCATTTGACTAAAAATATCATACTGCATGTTTTGGGTATTTTAGATGCTATAAAACGTTTTTCTGATGTCAGTTAAGAAACAAAAAAGTGATGTCGGTTGTCCTTTAAAACTTCAAGTGAGAAGCTGCATTCTTTCCAAACGCCAAATAAGACCAATCAAATACTATTAATGATCCATTGTATACATTTATACATGACTGAGTTCTCTCCAAATATCCAAAAAAATCCCCCAAAATATTGATGATCAATTATACAAATGTACAGAGACACTAGTTTTGAATTAATAAAAAAAAAAATCATTCAATGAGCAGTTGAAAGTAAAGTGTAAACGCGGGGTGGTGTTACGACACTGCTGTCTTGTCTTGCACAATGCTGTCCTGGCTGCTCTCCACTCACTTGACACCCAACTGTCACTGAGCTCAAATTTCACTCGCATGAGGATCGATCCCCGCCTCTCACTCTTCACCAAATGAAATGAATGAAAAATGAAATGAAAAAGGCAGATTTCAATATTTCTCTCATTAGCATTTTGAACATTTTGTGTTCACAAGCATCGGTCTAACACTTTCAGATTTCTGAACGAGGCAATTGTTTCTGACGGAATGATTTGATTCAAGATTTCACATTTTAGTTGTATTTTTTTTTATTATTAGCTCTGACGAAGTTGTAAGGAAGAATAAACGTCTGACTTCAGGGCGTCCAACTGAGGTCCTACATGTTTTCCAACTCTGCCTCTTGCAACACACCTGATTCAAATGAACTGGTTCAATGCCAGGCTTCCACCGAGCTTCATGATCAATTCATTTGATTCAGGTGGGTTGAAATATTTGCTGGAAAGCATGTAGGACAGTAGCCCCACAGGACGTGAGTTTGGCACTCCTTTTGTCTAAATTCTAAAACAAGCATGGTTCTTTGAATGCTGTCAGGCACATTTCCTAGTTTAGCCTGTTGTGTCCCTCTTGTGGTTAAGCACGCGTAGTGCATGCTGGATTCGTATTTCCAGTAATCCCTCATATTTCGCGGTAAATGAATCCAAGTCCACAGCTGCTGTGGACTGCAAATTTCCCCATTGTGGGACGAATAAAGGTATTCTGATTCTGATTCTGAATCTGAAATGGGGACAGTACCACTCGCAATAGACAACAAATCCACGAAGAGGTGTTATATAATAATAACCCACATGATAGGACACAAGGGTGACGAGGCTGAGAAGATGCACAGCCAATCCACGTGGCTATAAAATATGGGATATCGTGCTGTCATTGGATGATGTCAGCGCTGAGAACCAATCAAGCCACAGTCATATACAAAACCTCTGAGTCATTCAGCATTTTTTAAATTCTGAATGTTTATATTCCTGAAAAAAATATCCGCGATGCACTGAAACAGCGATAAGTGAACCGTGAAGTAGCGAGGGATCACTGCACAGTATTTTGTGATTGACAGCTTTTGAGCCAATACTTGATGCTACACTTGATGTTATATTTTAAATTGGGGTTTCAACACAGAGCACAGCTTTTGACATATTTGACAAGAGTGCAAAGTTCATTCCGCATACCAAACCAAAAATGCTTCTTGGCCAGAGAACATGGACATGAAAAAGGCACCCGAAAAGAAAAAGAGAAAAAAATCATTCCATTGTTTTTATACTAATGTACAAAACGTACATTTTAGTACAAGTTTTATAAGCAATAAGATCTTTTGTTGCATTTTCCCCAACATCAAACAATGGGTTTAAACCTATGTTTAATTTTACACTGTCTCATTAAATTTCAAATATTTTGGACTGTTTCCTGCCTAACCAGTTAATTTCCAATTATAAAGATGGAAAACCTGGAAACACGAATCAATGAATCATTTTCTTACCTTCATGTTAGTTTATTGAGTAGATCAGTTTCAGATGAGATGATAAAAAATGTTTTGTTCTTCAATTCTCGGAAATGTCGTTTCTTATGGAAATGACCTGATAAAAATAATCTGGAAGTAGTGCAGTTGTTTGAAATATTTTTGAGTCCCTGGCTTTTCTTTTTATCATGTCGTTTCTTATGGAAATGACATGATAAAAAGAATATTGAAGTAGTACAGTATGTGTTTTGTAAACGTTTCAGAACTGGTTTCACAAAAAAACTCTTTCAAATCAAAAATACAGCAGCGCCTTGAAATATGAGTGGATAACACGGGTTTTTGAGATATTAGTAGGACTGCATCAATTTTTGCAGTTTTAGAAACAATATTTGAACACAAAAGGTGGTGCAAAACTTGAAGACAGGCAATACAATAATACTCACAATTTTTATCATAAATTAAAAATGACGAACGTAGGCAATATCACAATACTTATATTGCTTCATAAATAAAACATAACAAATGTAAATTCCTGTTGAGTTATTTACAGAAGCAGTAGTGCAAAAATAGAGTTGTTATCCTTCAAAATACAGTAATGCCTTGAATATGAGTGGATGACATATGGTTTTTTTTTTTTTGAGACATGAGGAGGACCGCATCATTTCCTTCAGTTTTAGAAGCAATGAATATTTGAACACAAATGGTGGAGCAAAACTTGAAGACAGGTAAGATAATAATACTCACAATTTTTGGCGTAAATTAAAAGTGACGAATGTAGGCAATACAATAATCCTCATATTTTTTGTATGCTAAATTAAAAATAACAAATGTAGATTCCTGGTGAGTTATTTACAATAGCGGTAGTGGTAAAACAACGTTTTTATCCTTCAAAATACAGTGATACCTTGAAATATGGGTGGACGACATATGGGTTTTTGAGACATGAGGAGGAACGCATCATTTCTTGCAGTTTTAGAAGAAATGAATATTTGAACACAAATGGTGGAGCAAAACTTGAAGACGGGCAATATAGTAATCATGTTTTACCCTAAAAATGACAAATGTAGATTACTGGTGAGTTATTTACAGAGGCAGTAGTGGTAATACAAGTACTACTGCTCTTTATTTACTTTATATAGCTGCATGAGTGCATCATACTCTCTCTTGGTTTTAGATTGGTTGTCCTGCCACCACTCTTGTATAGTCTCTTGCACGGCGTAATCAATGAAGCTTGTAAATGTCAAAATGTGTCGTTTTAATTAGGGTCTGAAGCATAACATTTGTAATGCCAACTCGTGTAACTTTTCTTGGACACTTAGTACAGTATAACGTTAAAATAACTTGCTCACAATTCTTCAGTTTCTTCATGAGGTCCAAAATTTCTAGTCTTGAAATCTCAGTGCTCCCACGTGGCATTACCAATGTGTTAGTTCCACTGTCATCTGACTCCAGGTGGATAAGAGAAGGAGTGTTCTTTTCCATTCATTTCATTGGTGTCTTTTAACCGCTGTTTCTAATTATACCATGATCAGGTTTTGACGAAACCAGCTGACGCATGATCACTAAAGCCTTCTTTGGAGAGAAGAAAAGGAGAGATTGTCCTTGAGAAATGTTCGAAAATGCCCTCTCATTAACTGTGCCTTCTTGTGTTTTTAGTTATGTAGTGGATGTACTTCTTATATGTGTAGATACTGTATGACATCTGCTTGTCAAATATAATGTGTGAAATGCCATGAAGTCAAACAGTTGAAAGTAAAAGTGAAAGTGAAAAAGATTTGGTCATCTTAGGCAGGATACATTACTCATCGCAACTGAACACAACTTTATTTACAAAGCCCTTTCAAAAAAAACTGCAACTCAATAATATGTGCTGTACAGGAAAGTACAAATCAGCCATATAAAAATACAATGGTTTAAAATAGTCAAGACCATAAAACATGAACACTTTCACCGCCATGTGAAAAAATATGTCCAGTCTAGTGCCAGGGTTTTTGTCATTGTCACTTGAATTCCAGGACCAACAGAATATTGAGTTTTAGCACTCAGTCAGTATAGCTTTACAAACCTTAGACTCTCTTTTTTCATCTGAAAAAAAAAGTGAATCCCTAAATTATATGGATCTGGAGTTATGCGAGCTTGAATTGAGGGCGCCTGTCCACAATACAATGCAATATATAAATGTTGGTTTATATAGCCCTTGAACAACAGCTGAAGCTGGAACAAAGCGCTAACATGGAAAAAAGGGAAATGCTGCCTCCTTATGGAAAACAGAAAACATTGCCAGAGGCCATGCCCAGCGCTTTATCGGTACCCAAGCATGAAAAAACAAAACCCGAACAAATTTGGGAACTCTACGCAGTGAATGAGTTAAAAAAACAATACCAATTTGTTGGGCAAAGATTCAAAATATGCGTTGAGTTTTTAAGATAGATGGGGGGGAGGGTTCCTCCCTGAACCTTCGTTTAGTTCTCGCTACCACCAGTAGCATTTGGCCCAATGACCAGAGTCACAGGGCAGATATAGAGAGGTGGAGAAACTCAGAAAAGTCGAATGGGCTGAGATTTCTTTGAGATGAAAGACAAACAAGAATCTTCAAATGAGTTTATGGCTGACTGCATATTTTCGCACTGGTTCAGTACCAATTAAATCCAGAGCCAATGTTGCCGTATTATTTTTTTTACACTTTAGTTTGATTCCTTATCAAATTGCTAAATGTTAATAATTTTGATGCCCTTTAAAGGACAACCGACGTCACTTTTTTGTTTCTTAACTGACATTAGAAAAACATTTTATAGCATCTAAAATACCCAAAACATGCAGTATGATATTTTTATTCAAATGCAAAACACCAATAAAAATGACTGAAAGTGTCCAAAATCTGCAAAAAAAGTGAGCTGCGAATTGGGCATTTTCAGAAAGTCCCGCCCCAGTTCGTGACATCACGCCAAGACGTCTTGCATTGTTGGAGAATCAAAACAATGGCTTCAGATTCTGAGAATATGCTTTCTTCTTCCACATCCACTTATGAATATGATTCAAATAGTTCTGAAGAGGAAAGCATACATGTTTACAATTGATTGAAGTCCTTCCGTGTCATTTTGAGGCACCTGGACTGCAATGTAGCGTCCCAGAAAAGGGGCTCAAAATGGCCACCGAGCTGTTGTTTCCACAGGCTGATAAATTCCTTGGATGCCCTCTTCTGGCGGCTTTTGGGTGCAAAACGAGGTTTTCAGACCAAACAAGTGCAGCAAAATACATTGACGTGATGGAAGGACTGCTATAATGTGTCTTTTTTTGGGTCAGGGCGTTCCTTTAGTGACGTCACCTACGGACTCGTCACCAACTCAAAAACAAGACTTCCTGAATATTCAGCGCGAGTCTTAAGACGTAAAATATAGCTATATGCGGTGGTATCTTAATAAAATACGCTCAATAGAAGGAAGTCATTTGAAACCATTTTACAAATTATGGACACAACTTGTCCGGAGACGTCGGTTGTCCTTCCATCAGCGATTTCATTGAGGCGACACATTTGAAAAATCTAAGAAATTTGAGAGGGATCTTTTGATTACAAACATCAGGATCTGTCACTGAAGCTCAAACCAATGATTAACCCAGCTTGAGGGCTGCAGCTAAATGCCGCACAGCACAAACAATGTGGAACTAAACCAACACATCTCTGAACTCTCTTGACAAGAAAATCGTTGAAAAAAAAACTGATCTGTCATTTAGCAGGCGATTGAATAGAGAACATAAAAAGGACCTTGAAGTTTTGAAAGGCGCTTATAAATGAAATATATTATTATTATTATTATTATTATTATTATTATTATAAATGAAAAAAATGTGTCACATGAAGATGTGAGATGGTATCTCAGCCCCCAATCAAATCAAAACACTTTAACTTTGAATTACTGTACAAATCTCAGCAAGTCACTAGGTGGAGATTATTGTTTTTTTTTACCCCATAAAGGTGCTGCAAAACAAATGACACGAGGACAGAGATCAGTGCTGATCGTGACCTCCAATGCCATCTCTATAGTTTCTGCTGGGCTCAGTGAAACATGTAAACAATCCTTAGATTAGATATGTTATATCTTACTGTGTTGCCATGAGAGAAAATACTACCTGTTTTGCAGAATTCATTCTATATACTATCCAAAGTACATGTTTGTAAAGGAAATGCATTTCATGGGTCACCCTCACAACATTAAGATCTTGAAATTGGTAAACAAAATGTCTGATGCTTGTCACAGGTAAGGCCAAGAAAATGAAAACAAGAGTCTGTATTCTCTTTTCATGACAACATTTCTTTATAATTTGCTCCAACAGCCCCACTGGCCATTTGAGTCCTTTTACATCGATCTGTCAATAAGGCAAACAATGTTTCTTTTTTTAAATTAGGATTTGTTAATGTAATGTAATGTAATTTGTTTACATAAATTACAACTATGATCAAAATATAACCAGTTTGACTGACACCGTCAGGTATTGTGCCTAAATCAATTCTGAATAGTGACAAAAAATAATAGGTACTGTTGACTTTTTTTTTAAACATCAGAATCAGAAAGCCTTTAATAGGCCCACAGTGGGGAATTTTGCAATGAAATATATATTACATGAATTAGCGTTCGTAAAACAAGGCTTTTATGATTAAGGGACAAGTGCATCAAGTATTACAAAATTCTAAATGAATGATTCTGTCCTTTCATCTTCCTTTCATAACTTTGCTGCTGTGAAATGTAAATTTCTCCACTGCGAGACTAATAAAGGTAAATCCAATCCAATACTGTACATTGTAACATCTACAACAATCACTGTATGCATATATGTACTGTATATGTAATGGAAGGGATGTCGGATATTGTTGATTGCAGCATGAAAGAGTGCAAAGAGCAAAACGTGCTGGTGAAAAAAAGATAAGGCACATACTGTATGAGCTCAACACAGCTAATAATAGGAATAAGCCCATACGTACTGCTGTACAAAATTCCACTTAAAAAATTAACAGTTGGAAAAATACATATTTGTTTTAATTTTCCCCCAGTTGGTGAAGACAGCTGACCTGGACCCTCGACACAACTACGTTCTTGGCTTCCACCCCCATGGAGTCCTGGTGGCAGGAGCCTTTACCAATTTCTGCACCTATTCCACAGGCTTCAAGCAATTATTTCCAGGCCTCACCCACTACTTGCTCATGCTGCCCCTTTGGTTTCGAACCCCATTCTTCAGAGATTACATCATGTGTGCAGGTTTGTGTGAATTCGACTGGGGATGTATCCATACAAATCTTGAACAGAAGAAGAGGGCAAAAAAGCTCCGTGTAAATTGTCTCCTGGGACGTTTTGTAAGCATACATCAAATACACTGTAGAAGTCTTGGCGCAACACACAACGATTCACCATCGCGTTATTTATGTATTCCTTCTAATTTCGGCATCAACACGGATCAACACGAAGTTTTCAGACAAAACAAAGTACCGCAAAATGCATTGAGGTGATGCAAGGTACGTCCTTTCTCGGTGAGGGGCGTTCCTTCAGCGACGTAGGGTGAGGGCTCAAAAACAACACAAAAACCAACTAAAAAACAAGACTTCCGGAATATTCAGCGCGAGTCTTAAAATGTAAAATATAGCTATATGCGGTGGAATCTTTGTAAAATACGCTCAGTAGAAGTCATTTGAAGCGATTTTACAAATTATGAACACAACTTGTCCGGGGATGTCGGTTGTCCTTCAAATACCAATACACTGATCCCCTTTACCAGCCTGAGATTTAGCGTATGGAGTATCTGGAATAGGGGCCATGTCAGCCATGCAGAGGTACTTTCACTCACCTTTTACATCAACGACTGAAGCCTACTCAGATGAGAAGCATCACATCTTTGTGTCATGGTTTGCAAAGTGGTGATGGTGGGTGTGGATCCCAAAAACAGGCAGGAGGGAGCAGCAGGTTGTATTTGACAAATTTTATGAAAATAAAGTCAGCAGGAACAAAATCTAAAACATCAAAATTATCTGAACAGAAAAATACAAAGTATCAAAGATAACCCAGAGTAAAAGTCTGCCAAGATGAAACAAACTTAACATGTTGCAGCAAACACATACACAGCATATAATGCATACAATGCACTGCACAATGCAATGACCCAACACTGAATGGCCGTGCCGGGAGTCCTTTTGACTGCCTCTGATTGGAACCACCAACACCTGCGCGGCTGCAGGCAGGATCGACAGCGCCACCCGTTGTTTGCCAACCAGATGATGACACTTTGATGACAACCAGAATACTGTAGTCCGTTTGTGCTACAGTCATCTTCATTTTGGCCATTATGTATTCCTTTGACATTGTACCTGTAATGTTAGGAATGAGATGAATTCTCCATGTGACAGGCGGAATTTTAGGAAAATGTGAGGCAACTGTCACAGTAGGTGAGGTGGTAGTGGAGTAGGTGGACCCCAAAAATCAGGCAAGTCTGACCTTGACACAATGTAGTCATCAAACACTGAGGAAACAAAATCCAAAACAGGTAAAGTCTGGAAAACAAGAATTCCATGAACAACAAAATCCATGGCATAAGCCAAAAAAAAATGTGACATGACAATCAATAAACCAACAGAAGCAGTAGCGCAACAATGGCAGAAATAACAACAATGAGCCAACCGAGTGGTCGGGCTGGGAGTGCTTAAAAAAGAAAATCTACGAATGACTTGATGACCAACGGGTGTTCCACCAACCGAGCCAGCTGTTGGTCCCAAACAAATCAACCGTGACAACAACTAGGAACACAATGGAGTTGGATGTTAAAAGGGTCAAATAAATTAAATTATTCACAGGAATATGTTCCCTCGATGCCCATCGTAGTCTAAAAATGTCATTCTGATTAATATTACATATATACGATTTAAACTAAGCAACATGTATCGAGTCATTCTTAATCCATCTCAGGAAGCGGCCATGACATCAAATGACATCACAGTTGCATGATCAGCCAGGTACCGACCAATAGTAGGTTTGAGCTGCGTGTCTACGCCAGTGCTTGAACCGTATGTTCATCATAAGTACAGCTATCTGGCTAACTAGCTATCTATCTTGCTGTCTGTTAGCTATCTATTAGCTAGCTAGCTTTCTATCTGAGTTACTTCCAGGTTTAGTAAATGCTGGCGCATCTGGCTGCCGCTGCTCACCCACAGAAAAACGTATCCTGTGACTGTAAAGTGACCTTGAGAGTTTTGAATGGCGCTTAGAAATGAAATGTATCATCATATCAATCACAGTTCACCTGTTTTCAGGGGTTGCTCATGCAACGTTCACGAGCTGAGTCGTGATTGGGCATCACGTGAGCCCCTGTGCAACTGTGGTATTATTTACAGCACAGGTGTCAAAGTCAAGGCCCGCGGGCCAAATCCGGCCCGCCACATCATTTTTTTCGGCCCGCGAAAGCAAATCAAACTTGTTAAATTCCATGATGATTGCTAAAATCTGAGCCAAAATGTTATATTTTTGGATGTCAACCACAATAAAAGTCATTATTCTTGACTTCAGATTTGAAAACGAGTTATTCATTAATTTGCTGTGTGCTCTATATGTAATATTTGAAGGGATTTAAACATTCTAATGGGTTCCCCAAATTCATAACGGCCCTCGAGAGGAAACCATAACTACAATGTGGCCCACGGCAAAAAATGACTTTGACACCCCTGATTTACAGGATGAGAGGAAGTGGCAAGATAGACACCAGCTGAGATGGGTGAAAGGGATGGATTATACTACTTAATTCATATTCAACAAATGCAATATTACTTTTAAACTAGTTAATTTCACTTGCGCACCAAATCCTGCAGAAATTTAAACAGCTTCCTCCCCCAAGACATTAACTCTCTAAACAGTAACCCAAATAGAACTGTATTGTGCCTCCATTTTTCTTATGATGATACTAGTACACCGTGTTCTACCAGAGACAAATTCCTTGTGTGTTCTACATACTATAAATAAAGATGATTCTGATTCTGATTGATCTTTGAAATGTCCGTTTTCCTGATGTTGGCCTCATAGCATTGCTATGACTGTCATAAGTAAGCCCCTCAAAAAGAACATCAAATGCACTGACCGAATCACTTCCTTTTCAATGAACTCCATTGTCATTTTTTGTGGTACGCAAATGTTTCATAAGCGTTCATTTGAACATCAGACTTGATTCTTGAAAAGTTTCAAAACGTGTCCAAATTGATTGGGTCAATACTCGCTTGTACAACCTCTGGGCTATTAGATGTTCCGCTACATTTAATTAATATTTTCCTTCATTGCCAAAGATTGCGGAGTTATGCTTGTTTCTGTGCTGCAGGTCTGATTCCATCTGATAAAGAGAGCGCCAGTTATCCACTGCGGCAGAGGGGTGGTGGAAATGCTGTTGTCATCGCTGTTGGTGGAGCTCCAGAGGCCCTCGATGCCCACCCTGGAACGTACAATGTGCTCTTGGCCAAGAAGAAAGGTTTTATTAAAATGGCAATGGAACACGGGTAAGTGCCTGATTTTCCAAGCTTCTGTGGCTTACTGACATGATTGCATCAGTCTATTCATTTCATGCCTTTTGCAGAATGAGTGTGAACTTAAAAACAGGGGGTTATTCAAGTCACACTATTTATTTCCTGGAAAAGCTTGTCATATGATTTAAGTGCAGTAAATGTCAAGTAATTACTAATAGACTTATTATTATTATTTTTTGAAGAGCTCACCTGGTTCCAGTCTTCTCCTTTGGTGAGAATGAGGTTTTTGATCAAGTGGGGAACTCAAGAGGAACCTGGCTTCGAAGTGGACAGGAGCAGCTGCAAAGGATCATGGGTATCTCCCTGCCACTGTTCCATGCTCGTGGGATTTTCCAATACTCCTTTGGTCTCATGCCATACAGAAAACCCATCCATACTATAGGTGAGTAGACGAAGATAGACTTTGACTGATTTGACCTATGAACTGTGGGCACCAATGCCAACAGCGCCCACATTGTGTGACGTGGGCCAAAAATAGGTTACTGGATGAGCTTTAGACTTTGGTCCAGCCAAATTGGCTGGCGATATCCTGACCTACAATCTGATGTATTTCCCAACCTGATTTTGGCAGAGCGACGTTACGAATTTGTACATTGTAATAGGAGTTCGTAATCACCATTTACTATGAAATGGCCGCCCACTACAATGTTTAACATTTACAGATGTAAAAACACAAACATGTAACACAGTTTAGACATATCTACATATGTGTCTATGAAGGAAATCTGATTTTCATAAGACACAAAACAAATAACGACTGCATTCCGACTTTATCGCTGAAAACATTTTGTCAGTAAATGGGCAACTGCTGCAGACAAAGCCGTCAATTTAGGATGTGTGACGCCCTAAAGTCGTTTACGATCGTCTTTCAATCTGTTGGCCTCGATCTCTTTCATGATTTGTTGTTTTGTTTGCATTATGGATAACTGTAAAAATGGTTGATTTTGTTCATTTAGATGAGATTAGTTTTAACAGAGAGACTAGAGAAATTTACATTTCACAGCAACAAAATAATGAAAAGAAGAGTGAAGAAAAAGAAGTGTGAAAAACAAAATACAGGAGCTACTGTCAAGGCAGCCACACTCGCGTTGTCATCTTGCAGTCAAAAGAACAAAATTAAAAAATAATATGACAACACATTCGATCCTAAACACTTTCTGCACCCTCTTTGTTGCATGAAGCAGTTCTAGATGAAAAAGGAGAGGATCAAAGCGTCCTTTTCACCAATGCGCCAGGGATGTCATGATGAAATATGCACATCTGCAACAAGCTAAGTTTTGATAGCAAACACGAAGCTGTAGTATCCATTGAAGAAAATAGAGTGTCTCACATCTCCTGTCCCACGTAAATCCGCTTCAATTCCAAGCCGCAACATTTCCACATACGCACTGGCGGCCCGGTACTCGAGTTTAGTTATTATTATCATTATAATTATAATTATAATTATATAAGTAAAATTATTTGCAAATTTCCCCATTGTGGGACGAATAAAGGTTTTCTGATTCTGATGGTGAAATTAGAAGGAAAACACATAAATAACACGATGGTGAATCGTTGTGTGTTGCACCAAGACTACTATTTGATTCTCGCTGACACAAATTCCCAGCAGACAAATCAGCCCATTTCCAACGGAGCTCGGGCGCCATCTTGTGCATTTTCTGGGACGCTACATTGGAGTACTGATGGCTCGAATTGATACTCAAGTACTTCTTTCATCGATTGCAAATATTTATGCTTTCCTCTTCAGAACTATTTGAATCATATTCATAACTGGATGAGTAACAAGAAAGCATCTTCTCCGAATCAGAAACCATAGTTTTGATTCTAGAGTAAGGCAAGGTGTCCTGGTGTGACGTCACGAACAAGGGGGCGGTACCTTCTGAAACTGAAACTTTCTGAGGTCACTTTGAAGTAGTTTTGGGACACTAATTCATTTTTATTGGTGTTTTTCGTTTGACTAAAAATATCATCCTGCATGTTTTGGGTATTTTAAATGCTATAAAACGTTTTTCTGATGTCAGTTAGGAAACAAAAAAAATGGTGTCGGTTGTCCTTCAAGGTTAAACCAAGTAAGACAGTTTTGGATTTAAATTGGATTAGCCTTTATTAGTCTCACAGTGTAGATGTTTACATTTCATAGCAGCAAAGTTATTCAAAAAGAGAGTAAAGGAAAAGAAGAAGTAGAAAAACAAATACGTACAGGAGTTGCAGTACAGGCTCTCGCTGCGCCATCTTGAAGTCAAAACAACAAAAAAACGAAATAACAAATAATGTGACACAACTTAAAAAATGCAGGAATTCAATCTTAAATTAAATTACCCTAACAAATAAGAAGGATTTTAGAGATGGCCCTTGATGCAGTTCCACCTCCGCATTGAAGTTTTCCATCCCTCTAGCGCAGGGGTCGGGAACCTATGGCTCGTGAGCCACATATGGCTCTTTTGATAATTGCATATGGCTCGGCGATAAAACTAAATACATATTCTCGCCTTTCATTTTCTCGCTTTTCATTTCCTGTTGGGGCCGCAGTTGGCAAAAAGCGCAATTTTGATTGGATAATACTCATGTGTGCAATTGTCTCTATGCGTCACAGGTGCATCCATTCTTTTGGCTCCCACCGTTGCGCTTGTCTGTCTGTGTGTGTGTGCGTGAGTGTGTGTGAGAATTAATTGTAGCAGATGAGAGAGAGCTTTCCAGAATGTTGCTTGGGGCAAAGCACATTTTGTCCAAATCTGCTCAGCGCATGAATAGAACATTACACCTGGAACGAAAGAAAGGTTTTCCGTCTTATCAATGAGAAGATTGTCCCGCCGTTTCCATCGGCAGCTTTCGTCATGGAAAGTGGCTGGTTCCAATAAAACTAAGTCTCTTCAGTCCGCTTTCACGTTACAGGATGTAGATCAAATCATTTCATGGGCTTTTTTTTTGGTGTCATAGTCATTCGTTATTAAGTTAATGTGGGAATATTTTGCCTTTGGCCTTCCCTGGTTAATGACGTTTTACGTCGAAAGTTATTTCAGGGTGACTTCTGCATAACGGTTGGCAAAGGGCTATTTTGTATGGTTCAATGTCTTGAAATGCAATTCTTGGTTTGAGAACGAAAGATGAAGTTTTGTCAAAGCATGATTAAAGGACAACCGACGCCTCCGGTCAAGTTGTGTCCATAATTTGTAAAATCACTTGAAATGACTTCTACTGAGCGTCTTTGACAAAGATTCCACCGCATATAGCTATATTTTTCATTTTAAGACTGCCACTGAATATTCAGGAAGTCTTGTTTTTGAGTTGGTGACGAGTCGTCACGTCACTGAAGGAACGCGCCTGAATGAGAAAGCGACACACAATGCATTTTGGGTACTTTGTTTGGCCCAAAAACTTCGTGTTGATCCGTGTTGATGGCAAAATTAGAAGGAAAACACATAAATAACGTGATGGTGAATCGTTGTGTGCTGCACCAAGACTACTATTTGATACTAGTTGACACAAATTCCCAGCAGACAAATCAGCCCATTTCCAACAGAGCTTGGGAGCTAACTTGCGCATATTCTGGGACGCTACATTGGAGTCCTGACGCGCTTAAATTGATACGGAAGGACTTCTTTAATCGATTGCAAACATTTATGCTTTCCTGTTCAGAACTATTTGAACCATATTCATAACTGGATGAGTAACAAGAAAGCATCTTCTCCGAATCTGAAGCCATTGTTTTGATTCTCAAGCAACGCAAGACGTCTTGTCCTGATGTCACGAACAAGGGGGCGGGTCCTTCTGAAACTGAAACTTTCTGAGGTCATTTTGAAGTACTTTTGGGACACTTTAAGTCATTTTTATTGATGTTTTTCATTTGACTAAAAATATCAGCCTGCGTGTTTTGGGTATTTTAGATGCTATAAAATGTTTTTCTGATGTCAGTAAGGAAACAAAAAAATTGTGTTGGTTGTCCTTTAAGGGATGGTGTTTACTAGAGTGGACAATTTATCATGTTATCAGGTTACAGGTTATCATGAATGGTGCATGGGCACATATCACAGTCATTTACACTATTGCACCTTCTCACGTGTGTGCAGTCGGGCGACCCATCACGGTGCAGAGAAATGAGAAACCAACGATGGAGGAGCTTGATTCCCTTCACCAGTTGTACATGGACGAGCTCAACCAACTCTTTGAGCAGCACAAGACCAATTACGGCGTGGATAAGGACACTCACCTGAACTTTGTCTGAGCAGGACAACTTTTAAGTTGATATTTATTTTGCAAAGTTGTGGAAAAAAATTAATGTTGATTGGCTTTATAAACCCCAAATGTATTACTGGATGGTAAATAAAATGATTATGGCTATGTAACCAGGTGCCCCAATGCATGTGTATAAGAAATAAATGTGAACAATGACACTTCAGTACATCAAGACTTTTTTTTTGCATGAGGTTCTTTTTGTAAAATGACACACAAATATGTCCATTGTGACCCAAATTTAGGTCTTGTCTCTTTCAGTTAACTGTCTGGGTTTTGGTATTTTGTCCTAACTAACATTGAGACAGTGTCAGCAAAGATGCTGTTTAAATGATCATGGATTACATTTTCCTCCAACAGTCACTGCCATTGTTTTAAGTGCCGATCTCTGATTTATTTGTAATACTTACTGAAAATATACCTTGTTAATTTCATAAACTGTCTTGAAAACATTTTGGAAAATTATAAAACATCTCCAAATCAAAACTGCTTGATTTTACCTATGATATCCATCACGCTTTTTATACGAACTCTGCAATCTTATCAAAACACAACGTCAACCTGGATATTGTTTGATTACTGTAGTTCTGATGAAGCAATTATTCTGGTGTTGGACTGGTTTCCCAAATTGATAAGACTGTCTGTGAACTTTGGTAAATGCTCTTTTATGAGATGTTTGCTTGGGCTGGATATTTCCAAACTGAATGTCTGTCTGGCTGGACGATGCCCTTATTCTTTCAACACAATGCAGACTGTATGTGTGTGTGCGTGTGCGTGTGCGTGTGTGTGTGTGTGTGTGTGTGTGTGTGTGTGTGTGTGTGTGTGTGTGTGTGTGTGTGTGTGTGTGTGTGTGTGTGTGTGTGCGTGTACGTGTACGTGTAGTTGACCAATCACGCTGTTGCAGAATAAATACAGTACACTTTGGAGCACTGGTGTCAAAGTCGATCC
Organism: Hippocampus bargibanti; assembly: GCF_051943395.1. Lineage (NCBI taxonomy): Eukaryota > Metazoa > Chordata > Actinopteri > Syngnathiformes > Syngnathidae > Hippocampus > Hippocampus bargibanti. Next base: position 4,583,844 of record NC_142749.1, on the reverse strand, counting down.
CTGGGAGCCATATGTACCCCACATTACTTTATATAATAATAATAATAATAATAATAATAATAATAATAATAATAATAATAATAATAATACATTACATTTTAAGTGCCTTTCAAAGCTCTCAAGGACACTTTACAGTATATACAGTTTATATGGCCTGCAACTCATGGTGACTGAAATGTAAATTGTCATGTGTATGAAATAACTTTTGACATTTTGTTCGCCTCATACCTCTTATCTCAAAAATCATCGAGTAACAACAAATGGTTGACTTAAGCGATTTCAAAAGGAGTCATCCATCCATTTGGTGTGTACAAATAATAATACCCAAGAAACATTCATTCAGTTTCCCTTTCGTAACTGCCTTCTCTAAGGGAAGATGTACAGTAACTCCAAAGTGGCCCATGACAAACACATGAATTTAATACCAATTCTTTGGAACAAGTGTGTCAAACTCATTTTTTGCCACAGGCCACATTGTTGTTACAGTTTCCTCTCAGGGGCCGTTGTGAATTTGGGAAAGCCATTGGAATGTTTAATCCACCCCATATATTACATATAGAGCACACAACAAATTAATGAAAAAGCAGTTTTCCAATTCAAAGTAAAAAAAAATATGATTGCTATTGTGGTTTATATTGGACAATTTGAAATTTGGGTTCAAACATTAACAAGCATCATGGAATTTCACAAGTTTGCTTTGCTTTCGCGGGCCGAATAAAATGATGTGACGGGTCAGATTTGGCCTCCAGGCCTTGACTTTGGAGGATATATGGAACAAAAACTTCGCACAAAGGCAGTGGATTCATCTTTTGACAATTTGTGGGTCCAACATTAATATAATTATACCGTAATTTCCGGTGTAGAAGGTCCACCAGAGTATAAAGCGCACCCCCAATGAATGGTGTATTTTCAAACACTTTCCATGTATAAGACACACCGGACTATAAGGCGCACCTTCAATGAAAGAAAAAAGCCTTCTAAATATAATACGTATATGAATACATAATGGTTTTCCAAATATGAGGTACACAACATAAGGCGCTATACAGAGGAGGCTGGGGTTACGCACTAATTCTTCTACAGGGGGAAATGCAGTCGCTGGCTGTTGACAGTAGTTCCCAGACCTGTTGTGGCTCAATATTACTGCACATATAAGGCGCACCTGCGTATAAGGTGCAGGGTCCAGCTTTTGAAGAAAATCAAGGTCTTTGGGTGCGCCTTATACACCGGAAAATATAGTAGTTGTTATGTACAAGTGATAAAATATCCATCTGCCCGGTATCCATTTTCTGATTCTCTGAATCCTCACTGTGGGGTGTGCTGGAGTCATCTTCGGGCAGGAGGCTGGGGACAACCTGAACTGGTTGCTAGCCATTCGCAGGGTGAATAGAGACAAACAACCATCCCTGCTCTTAATCACACCGAGGTACAATTTAGAGTGTTCAATCGGCCTGCCATGTATGATTTTTGGAATGTTGGAGGAAATCGGAGTACCTGGAGAAAACCCACACAAACACGGGGAAAACATGCCAATCATCTTTTTTTTTTTTTCAAAGACACTCCTTATCATGAAATAATAAAACGTGTGTGTTAGCATTTGATCTGAACAGTCACGGTTCGCTTTGACACTGTACAGAACTGATAAGTGTTTGGCCTCTGCTTGAGAGAGTCAATTTGAGGTCAGAGTAACACTATGATAGACTTATTTTTGAAGAAAGTGATCAAAGGGCAAAATAGCACCGCCGTGCTTATCTTTGATTCCACCTGGAAACAAAATAAAACATATTGGCAAAACTCCAGGCATAGACATAAATACATGGTGAGACAGTAGAATGATTCTCCGGACATGTTATTTGGTAAACTGGCACCGATCAGTGTGATCAATCCATAATTTTGCTAACATTAAAATAAATGTTGTATATATTAATTTACCTTAGACCATGACGTCTCTGACCCACTGATCATCTCCTCTTTCGTCTAGAACTGCTTCATGTACTGAAGTGTTTGTCTTGTACTTAAACATCACAGATTATATGCGGAAAGGCGTTAATATTATGCAACTTTCCATTTGTTCATGTTCCTGTTATGTTTATAAATTGGCTTTGTATTAGCTATTATGTGAAGTGCTTTGTTACTGCAGCTGTTGTGAAAGCGCCATATACATTAGGAGTTATTGTATTGCATTGCATTGCATTGCATTGCATTGTATTGTATTGTATTGTATTGTATTGTATTTTCTGTCAATATACACACTCACATTAGTGACGTGACTTTGTGTTACTTCCGGGTTGAGTGAACGCTGGCGCGAATGGCTACCGCTATTCACCCACAGAAAAAAAAGTTCTTATCCTGTGACTGTAACGTATATAAATAGTGATGGCATTGAGCTGGTTAAAAAGGCAATGGATTTGAAGTCACCAGGATGTGGATCGACATTCCATGTATTTTGCTGGACACTTGTCGTTATGAAGTGATGCACATGTGCCTTATTATTTGTACATTTGTTTTATTGAAATAATGCAAACATTCGAATCACATGTTTCCCTGTTCATCTCTTTTTGCTAAGGATTGATTGCACAGCAACAGTATGCACTCCTCCATGGGATTTCATCACACTGGATATAAGCGGTGTGATGAAATTCAATTTCTATTTGCTTAATAAAGTCTTTTGCCATTTGTGTCTTATGCACATATAGTTCATCGTAAAATTCTGACTCCAGCATGCCCAAGAACCCAGACAGCTTTTAGACATTCCTTGACTTGAGCTGGCAGTGAAGCAATGACTCCCATCCATCAAGCAAAATGTTCTTGCAATTATACTGCAGATTGCATTTTGCATTGCAAACATTTGTCAATTTGACCCACTGAACACTTTCGAAATCTTGTTTTTTTTTCTTTCAATTTGGTGACTCGTGTTGCTTTTGCAATCTAAGGTACCCAGACATATGCCATCAGGTAAATTTACACTTTCATGCATCATGTAACCTTATATTAATGTGTCCCAGAAATAATCTTTTTAAGTTTATACAGACGAAATGATTGTTTCTCCTGAACACATTCCCAGTCATTTGTGAGCATAGTAAATTGATTGGATTTGATTGGATTTGTCTTTGATTTGGATATATATATATATATATATATATATATATATATATATATATATATATATATATATATATATATATATATATATATATATATATATATATATACAGTGAGACCTCAACTTACAAACACCTTAACTTACAAACTTTTCGTCTTACAAACGTCAAATTTATGAAAATTAAACCTTATAATAAGCACTATTTATAATACACACCCTGGCGGAGTGATCTTCGGCGGAAGCACCCGACCGAACAGCACCAACAGTCCTTATGGAAGGTGACTCTCCTTCCATAAGCCATCAAAGACCATCAAAAAGATAAATAAAACTTTATTTTACAGGACAGTTTATTTCTTTAATTACAGTCCTCATGCAATTCCCTTTGACCTTCGACCTCCGACGCCATTCCATCAAGCCATAAATGACCATCACAAATGTAAATAAAGTGACTTTATGATACAATGCAGTGTATTTCTTTCATTGCAATACAATAGCATATTTATTATACATAGAATAAGATATATTGTGTGTAGTTTTAAGGCTTATTTAGTTGAAAAGTATATTTTATGGAAACCCGGGAACGGATTATTCCCATTTTAATGGTTTCCTATGGGACATTTTTTTTAGATACACACTTTTCGCCTTACACACTCTGCCTGGGAACCAATTAAGTTCGGAAGTTGAGGTCTCACTGTATATATATATATATGTTTGCCACCTTTAATCTAAGTGATTATAGGGAGGCATGATGCTCGACAGTTTAGCACATCCATTCACGACATGGAGATGCAGGGTTTGATTCCCGCTCCGCCCTTCCTGTGTGGTTTGCATGTTCTCCTGGTGCCCCCACCTGATGCCTTTGGACATCTGGGATAGACTGCATCAACCTTGTGACCCTTGAGAGAACAAACAAATCAGAAAATAGATGAATGAACCATTTTTGCCCTAGAAGAGTAACACTTTCTTTTTATTTCATTCATTTATTCATGTCATTGTCAATCTTGAAGGGGTTACTGTATTCATATTCAGAAAAAAAGTCATACTCATTTGGTGGAAACAGAGTCCCCCGCACCCCCCACCCCCGTCCCAATCACTTTTTTGACTGTTTGTGGCTGCTCCACATGACTTGACTTCGACTCTATGAATAAAAGGTGCAACTGGGACAAGTTGCACACCCACGTGTTGTGTGTGTTTGCTTAGAGCACGCCGTTAAATTCACCCACGTGCACACGCGCGCGCACCCGCTTGACTCCTCCCCAGCAATGATTAAATGCCGACCGGCCGTCTCATGTCCTTGCAGTTGAAATCAGTCATGACGGGGGAGCCGTGAGCTAGGACCTTTTCGCATCGTAGCCTGTAGACATAGTACATCCGATTTTCTTTCCTGGACGGTGTTGACAAACAAGAAACATGAAGACCATCCTTGCCGCATACTCGGGGGTGCTTAAAGGTAAGCACCGGTGCACGGAAAGCTGCAGGTATTGCCTGGATCAAACAAATTAGGTGCCATTCCTGGACACAGCATACTTAAATACCACTATGAATATATGTAGTTCGTACATGCTCGATTTTATGATTAGAATAGTGAATGCAATGTGTTTTTATATGTTGTGATATTATTTTTAATGTGAAAAATAAATAAATGACAAATGTTTATGTTTTGGGTTGATAGATCCTTCCAACGTTGTATACTTAATCCAAAAATACAGCAGTAAGTGATTTTGAGACACAAAAAACTTTGTCCAAACATGACAGCTCCTGTTTTTCCTAAATATGTAAATTTATTACGGTGAAGAGAAAAAAAATAAAGAGAGCTGTCATATAAATGTACCATGTTTTCTGCTGTAGAAGGTGCACCAGAGTATAAGGTGCACCCCAGTTGAATGGTGTATTTTCAAACGTGTTCCATCCATAAGGCGCACTGGACTATGAGACGCACCTTCAATGAATGACAAAAGATTTCCAAATTTAACATATCGATATGTTATAGTTTTACAAATAAAAGGGCACATGACATTATAAGGCGTGACAATAGAGGCTAGGGTTACGCACCATTTCTTCAACAGGGACAAATGGACATCGTGGTTGCTGAGAGTAGTTGCGAGACCTGTTGTGGCTTCACATATAAGACGCAGGATAGTCATATGAAGAAAGTCAAGGCTTTTTTTCTGGTGTATAAGGCGCACCCTTATACACCAGAAAATACGGTAGATCTTTTCCTCCTCATGCTTTTGTCCAATCCACACGTGCCGACTGTCACTCTGCTGACGAGGGTATGCCAAGTTTGTGTACTTTTCTGTCTGATGACCCCTTCGATCTGGATCAGCGAGGTCATTGGAGATCAACTGCCAGTAAAATGGTTTGCTTAAGTGGTGACGGTGGACCTAAGTAGTCATGGGGTCTTAGTTTTCAGGTACGGTGCTCGAGGGCTGGGTTATTTTCAGTGTGGAATAATGAGATTAGTCAAATCTGCGGTGTGTTCCTGTTGGATCACAGTCATACTTGACTCTTACCATGTATAAGTTGTTCCTCCCCCACTCATGCAGTCTTCTCACATGTTACTTCATGGCTTCAGTGTACTTTGTAATTGGACTGCAAAGGATGGATGGAAATAACGGTTACTTGTACTTGGATTTAATTCTTTACAACACTTATTTATGAAAGGATGCGATCACCAAGGCTCTGAAGATAATTTTGCGGCCTGGGAAGCTCTTCGAGCAGCTAGAAAAATCTTCTTTTATTTCCTTTATTCCTATCTAGGCACCGGCACCAGCATCCTGTCCTCCCTGCAGGACCTGCCTTTGGCTTTCTGGCCATGTGGATCCAAAATAGAGAAACATCTCCAGGTCATCTCTGTGCTGCAGTGGGTCATCACTTTCTTAGCCTTGGGTATGTGCAAGTGTGTGTGTATATCTATGTATAATGGTACATTTCAATTAAGATGGAAGAAAATCAACAAAAACTTAAAGAATTAGCATGTAGTCTCATTATTGCCAAGTAGGTCAGTTCAGTAAGCTGCATATTCCTGCTCGGGCCTTGTGGAGATTTTGTCCTCTTTAAACTGATCTAATTGGATACTTTATAGTTCCCACTTTTCACAGTAACCCATCCCTCTTGTTGTTTTTTTCAGGGGCAGTCTGCACTGTGCTGCTAATCTACATGTTCTGTACCGATTGTTGGTTTATCGCTGCCCTTTACACCTCTTGGCTCATTCTTGACTGGAACACCCCCAAACAAGGTATTTTCACATTTTCTCTCATTGTTGTTATGAAGAACAAACATGTGATGTGATTCTACTAATCTCATGATGATGGCAGATTTCCGGGCCATACCCCTCTAAAAATCTGGTCAGAATTTGAACAAAAAAGGACATCAATTGCGTCATTATATCACCAGTGAGCGGTTGGGGTTTTTGAAGTATGAAATTGATTTGGAGAGTCGCGTACAAAGATTCTGCTCTGTTTGGTAATCAATGCTTTGAGTGTCCATTTTTGCAATTGCGTGAATGAATGAAAAGACTTGTTCAGAAAAGTGACACAAGAGCCTGAATGCTGACAAAAAACATGCAGAATTCTACAAATTTTCTTTATTTTTGGTAAATTTATGATTCGACTGATGGGATTTTTCTGCCCAATGTCAGCGGCGGGTGTTTCCGTAATCATGAGTGCTATTGACCGACTTTCACCGCAAAGATGGATTTTTATAATCTCGAGATTAATTTTGTGAAACACAAAATTTAACACAAATAACTTTATTGCAACATGTTTTAAATCAATCGTTTACAAATGCTAACGACCAAAATTTGCCATGATTAGCAAAACGCTGGATTCACTCGTTCAAAGTTTTGAGATCTGCATCATAAATGTCCTCAAAATAACATTTTATTAAAATCAGTTCAGCTTTCTGAAAGGCCTATGATAGATTCAAAAATGCATTTTATACGGATTTTTATGACAATACAGAGTTGGACCATGAAAGTTTTCAATTCATAACATAATATACATTAAAAGGACAACCGACGTCTCCGGACAAGTTGTGTCCATAATTTGTAAAATCGCTTCAAATGACTTCTACTGAGCGTATTTTACAAAGATTCCACCGCATATAGCTATATTTTACATTTTAAGACTCACGCTGAATATTCCGGAAGTCTTGTTTTTGAGTTGGTGACGAGTCCTACCCTACGTCACTGAAGCAATGCCCCTCACTGAGAAAGGACATACCTTGCATCACCTCAATGCATTTTGCGGTACTTTGTTTGGTCTGAAATCTTCATGTTGATCCGTGCTGATGGCGATATTAGAAGGAAAAGACATAAATAACGCGGTGGTGAATCGTTGTATGTTACACCACGACAACTCTTTGATATTCGTTGACAAAAATTCCAAGGTGAAGAATAAAACTATTTCCAATGGAGCTCTGCCGCCATCTTCTGCATTTTCTGTGACACTACATCTCAGTCTTGATCCCTCAAAATGACCCGGAAGACCTTCTTTAATCGATTGCAAACATTTATACTTTCCTCTTCAGAACTATTTGAATCATATTCATAACTGGATGTGTAACAAGAAAGCTTATTCTCTTGAGGTGAACTGGGTGCGGGACTTTCTGAAAATGCCCAATTCGCTGCTCATTTTTTTGCAGATTTTGGACACTTTAAATCATTTTTATTGGTGTTTTGCCTTTGACTAAAAATATCAGCCTGCATGTTTTGGGTATTTTAGATGCTATAAAACATTTTTCTGATGTTAGTTAGGAAACAAAAAAGTGATGTCGGTTGTCCTTTAAAGCCATATTGCATTGGTAAGGGAAGTGAGTCTGCTTCCTGACTACTGTACTGTTCAGGTGCCCTTGAGCAAAGCACTAAATCCATCACACATCACTAGCAATGCTATACTGTACAATACCATGCTACACTATACTAGATTCAATTGAATAATTACTGTTACTAACTACGATTAAACAAACAACTAAATAAATACGTAAATAAATAAAGAAATACATAAACACATACACAAATACATATATAAAAAATAAATACTAGTGCAGCGTGTTCGACCAGAAACAAATTCCTTGTGTGTTCTACTACTTGGCAATAAAGAGGATTCTGATTCTGATATAAATAAACAAATATATACATAAACAAATACAACATACGTACGTACATAATAATATTAATAATAAGTGTTAATAATACTTTTCATTCATATGCGCCTTTCAAAACTCTCAAGGACACTTTACAGTCGCAGGATATTTTTTCTGCGGGTACACATACAGTACATACATACATACATGCTGAACATACATTAGTATATATTAATATATACATACATACTTATATATATATATATATATACACACACACACACATTTTATAGCATCTAAAATACCCAAAACATGCAGGCTGATATTTTTAGTCATTAGTAAATACAGTAAAGTCTCGTTATATCGATATTCAAGGGAGTCCGAAAAATATCGATATAACCGGGACTATCGATATATCCGACCCTGTTTGCATGTAATTTCCTCCGTGCGTGCATAGAAATAGTATCGATATAACCGGGACTATCGATATATCCGATATCGATATAACGAGACTTTACTGTACATACATACAAACTACAGTAAAGTCTCGTTATATCGATATTCAAGGGAGTCCGAAAAAATATCGATATAACCGGGACTATCGATATATCCGATATCGATATAACGAGACTTTACTGTAATTGCAATATTTTTCCGAACTAGGTGGGAGGAGATCTTCCTGGGTGAGAAGTTGGACAGTGTGGACATACTTCCGAGACTACTTTCCAATAAGGGTGAGAAATCGCAATGGTTTGTTGTTTATCACTGAGACAACCTCACCTTTGATCAATCATCGAAGTTCACGGAATGGCCAATCTTAGTCACTGGGAACAAAGAAAAAAAACACTAACTGCTGAGCAAGTTTGTTTTTCTGATGATGTTTAGGTATGACTTCACAGATGAAACTTATCAGAGGTTCACCTATCGGCTGCGTGTTAACGTGTTGATGTAACTTTGTCCTGACTGATAGACTAAAAGGTGAAAATTGTTTTTTTCTCTTTTTTTACACAGTATCCCCCTACATCACAGTCCAAAGCCCGAGTTTTTATCTTCAGATTTTGGATGTTACTAGAGAATAATAATAATAATAATAATAATAATAATAATAATAATAATAATAATAATAATAATAATAATAATAATAATAATAATAATAATACTTTACATTTTAAGCGCCTTTCAAAGCTCTCAAGGACACTTTACAGTCACAGACAAGCATAGGTACTATACTAAATAAAATATAATCACAAATAGAATGCAATAAATAAAATACAATTATAAATTGAAACAAGAGAGAGAGCTACATAGAAAAGGCAATTTTAAATAGGTTGGTTTTGAGATGGGACTTGAAGGTGGGAAGAGAATCGATGTTACGAATGTTGGGAGGAAGTGAGTTCCAGAGTTTGGGGGCAGGGCAGCTGAAGGCTCTGTTACCCACCGTGCTGAGACGGGCAGGGGAGGAGGGCACACAGAGGTGGAGGGGGGAAGAGGATCTGAGGGAACGAGACAGAATAGAAATTTGAAGGTCAGATAGGTATGAGGGGCAAGGTTATGGATAGCTTTAAATGTATCAAGAAGAATTTTAAAGTTGATTCTATATTTGAGAATTCATTGAAGACTAATGTCCAATTACTCTTCAGTGAGATCCACAAATACTGTGCAGAAAGTACTATCTACAGTGTGTTGACGAAGCCAATGGGATGGACTTGAGGTGATGCCGTTCGAGGTTGAACTTTGTCCATCACATTGATCTGTACTTGGGTTGTGCCCTGTGGACCTTAGGACCATTTTCTGTGTTGTTGTTGTTGTCATCTTGACAAATATCAGTGATGCAAAAGGAACAAATCCCAAGCGTAGAGCAATCTTTGCTGAGGTCTGCTTTTTCAAGTTAATCTTTTGAAATTGTTTCCAATAGGCCCTCCCCAACACACAAACACACACAGACACACACACGCACACATACACACACATACACACACAGTCACACACGCACACATATTCCCGTTCCAATGGTTTTGTGAGGTCCGGATAACTCCAGATAAAGAGTGAGGACCACCGTTGCTGATAAGTTTAGAGAAGAACTAGTGTTCCATTTGAACACTAAATGTCACCCCATTTCCCACTTCAACGTCTTTATAAACAAAGAAATAAAAAGTGGATTTGAAACTGAAATAACAGCAGGAGTGAGGTTTCTGAATAGCTACATTCAAAGTCCTCACCCCTGTAGTCAATTTGGTTAAAATATCGTTTTACTTTTTGTGGTATGAACTTTTTCCTCTCATTAACCACGCACACACACACACACACACACACAGAAACACACATCGTGAGTAAAAAGTGTGTGTATCCAGTGAAATTAAAATACACACCAAAAAATCATTTTGGGTGAATTTGAGAGGACCTCTCTGAAACTTTAACAGATGGATATATAGACCCTCTAGAAGCCTTTAGAATGAAAAAATGTGAAGACGGCAGAAAGGTCCTCACTTGTCAAAAATGTCCTCACTACGTATGGTCTAAAATGTTAGTGGCCCTCACAAGACTAGTCATACAAACACACGCACACATACACATACATACACATAGACGCACACACTGCATTTTAGAAGTACAGTACCGGAATATTTCTGCATCCATTTGCGAATTAGTTCCTATCATTTGTGAACAACTAACTGTTATTTGCATGAGCTCGAGTCTGACTGAGCAAAGTTTAAAGGAAATCAGGAGTTTGACCATTGCGAAAGCAGTGATACGGCGCTCTGGGCAAATCTCAAAAGGCTCAGTTTTTGTTGAAAGGCCAAGAAAGCCAAGAAAGGTCTTCCTTGGCATTGATTTTACTCACCATGACAACCAGGTGGAGTTTTGTGATACAAAGGGGATCTTGAATGTGATCTCATTTGTTAATGTGGTTATGCAACTGTTGTTTGAGCAGCTCCTCATTATTGTGTACACGTTGAGTCGGCTTTTAAGAATGCCGGACAGATCAGGACACAGTTGACGTCGTCTCGTTCAAATTAATTGACGACCATAGCATGCCGGACAGATCAGGACATGGATGAAAAGGTTTCTTCAGCCGTCATCTGTACAAAATTTGAAGGTTTCGGACGTTTCGCTTCTTATCCAAGAAACTTTGTCAGCAAACTAAAGTCTTACTGGTAGTTTAGGCCCTATATATATTTCCCTACTGTCCAGACATGGCGGTGCCGGACTCTGCTATGATAGATCCCTGCTTTCAGGTTGGGGGGAGCAGAGGACTACTCCCAGCCACTCCACTGATTCTTCCTATTGTTCTGACTAACGACTGGCCTGAATGCCCCACTTCCACCGGTATCACCTCATCAGTATTACTAAACCTAATTTGCCTAAGTAGGCTGTTGTACGAACGATCCAAATTGAACCTCACCCCACCAAACTGGTTTAATGAAGGATTTAGTTGTTTTATGAAAATTGCTTTTTTTACTCCCCTTTCAAACCATCTATGTTCTTTCGCTAAGATTTTAACCTCATTGTCGTCAAATGAGTGGTTGCTAGCTTTTAGGTGCATATGTACTGCCGATTGAGGCCCACTAGTATTATCCCTGCGATTGAGGGCCGAAACGACCAGTAAGACTTTAGTTTGCTGACGAAGTTTCTTGGATAAGAAGCAAAACGTCTGACACCTTCAAAAAAGTACAGATGACGGCTGAAGAAACCTTTTCATCGATGACGTAGATCAGGACATGGTTGTAGTCATGTTCAAAGTAATTGACGACCATAGCATGCAAAGTTTAAATTTGTAGTACGTGTACAAAAATTAAACAAAAAAAACTGCAAAGTTAAGTGTTATGTCTTGTTCATGTCAGCCTGAACCGGTGCACGGGAAAGTACTGCACACTGGGTCATTATTTTATAATGGCAGATGAGGCATTTGATAAGGAATGACCTGGTTTCGTCATTCCTGAGAGAGAGAGAGAGAGAGAGAGAGAGAGAGAGAGAGAGAGAGAGAGAGAGAGAGAGAGAGAGAGAGAGAGAGAGAGAGAGAGAGAGAGAGAGAGAGAGAGAGAGAGAGAGAGAGAGAGAGAGAGAGAGAGAGAGATATTGGTCAATTCAAACACTATTTCAAATGAATATCGATTTTATGACTTATTTCTCAAAGACAGTTTCATTCATGTGTCTGAACACATACCCTCCAAAGACTTTACTTTGGAGTGCTAAAGGATCCTTTTTAAATCGCTACCAATATCTCAAATTATCATACGTGATAACAGAAACATTTTGCAATAAGTTTGTTAACCTGTTTACACACACTTGAGAAATAATTTAGCAAATATTGATTTCAAAACTAGTGAGCCACCATTTTGGATGTGTGCGTGCGTGTCTGTGTACAAATATGATGTGATGATTAAACATTTATTCGGTTGCACTGTTGTAACGGCCCTCCGAGGGAAGATGTAACTCCAAAATGGCCTGCAACAATTTTTTTTTAATTTTTAACCAGTATTTATGTATATGCTTATTTGTGTTTTGTTTTGGTTTTGTTTGTTTACAGATTTCATTGCATTTTCAGCTCATTGGAGACATAGTTGTCTGACATCGGCTAACCAAATGTGCATTTTTTTGGAACGCCCTCAATGACTTTATGTACTGTATTTGTGCAGACAAAACACATTGTCATGGACAAACAAAATAAGAGTTGCGTTTACGTTGGGATATTTTTTGTCTTTGAAACCTGCCTTTTTCTGTTTCTGTTGTTCCCCAGCTAATTAAAACCCACAACCTGCTCCCCAATCGAAATTATATCTTTGGCTACCATCCCCACGGCATCTTCTGTTTTGGGGCTTTCTGCAACTTTGGGACGGAGGCCACAGACTTCTCCAAGAAATTTCCAGGCATCAAACCCTCTCTAGCTACTTTGGCGGGGAACTTTCGAATGCCTGTCCTCCGAGACTATCTGATGTCTGGAGGTGAGCGTTCTTCTGTTGAGCTCTTCTAACGTGCTGATAATGCTGATAATTTTATCTGTCAGACAACAAATCTTTGCCCTTTTGCACAGCTGAAATTGCTTCTGTTTACTTCGCTTTACTTTGTTCGCCAGAACGTGATTGAGTAAAGGTGTGTTTCGATTTAAGGTTACTGTAGGACAATGTTTCCCAATTTTAGAGCAAGGATCCATATACATGTGCAAGTCAAACACACTAGGAAATACTTCAGTAGCGTTAGGTCGGAATGTATCCAGACTGAAAAATGTGTGGTGTGATTTAGTACGAGTCCACTAGAGGGTAACATTAGCCAGGAAATAACTGACCAACCTTTCTTAATGATGTCCAGTTTTTCTTGAAAAGTCTGTTTTGAAAATGGGTTGAACAGTAAATCTCCAACCAAATCTATTTCTTGTCCTCCTTCAGCCGTTGTGGGTCGATAAAACAGCTATTAAATCAACACAATATATTTGCTTATGCAGCTCGCTAGCGAAATGGTGTGCTAGCTCTGGCCAATGTGCTCTTGTCACGTGGAGCTTGTGATAAGAGCAGTTTTTGCTAGTGACTAGCCAATCATAGTAAATGGCTACCAACGCCGTCAAGAAGGCATTGATACCCATTTTTTGTTGCCAACTCAAAATCGGATTTGTTCAAGCAACAGTTTGATCAGCACATTTGATGCACTTAGGCCCGCAGAACTGATTGTGACGGCGTCCAGGTAGATTTCTCCTCCCTGGTAACAAATGATGTCTGACATGTGATTGGTTAAATGCTTAAATACGAAAACACACATCTGGAAGCAGCGCAACAGGGGAAAAGTAATGGAAAGAAGCTGAAAGACAATTTGGAATTATTTAATTAGAATTCATGGACAAAATATCACTGACATCAGTGATTGATTCGGATAGACAAGCAGAGAAGGCTAATAATAATCAAAATGATGGGTCATTATGTATTTTGGTTTTCAGGTCAATTTTTAATATCCATGAAATTACAGCGAGGCGACAAAGTCAAAAATAATATTTGCTGTTATTTGGGTAAACGGCAACATATTTTATATTTCATTTAAGAAAAAGCTAAATTGTTACTCAGAAATAAAATATTACACATGATATTCATTTTCATGAGATTAAAAGGTACTGTATAAATAGGGGATGTGTGGATAAACGAACAAAAAAATAATAAAAATATAAAAGTAATAATAACCTTCATGTATCCATGCGATAAAATATATATTGAATTATTTATTAAAATTTTAAAACAAACCTATTAACAAATCACAGTCTTGATCCATCCATTAACCAAACTGCTTTATCTTCCCTCAAATGTTTCAGGGATTTGTCCTGTCAACAAGAACTCCATTGACTACCTGCTGTCATGCAACGGCACAGGAAACGCAGTGATCATTGTTGTCGGAGGCGCAGCGGAGTCGTTACACAGCGCGCCGGGCATGAACTCTGTCATCCTCAAGAACCGGAAGGGCTTTGTGAGAATGGCACTGCAAAAAGGGTGAGTGGGAACAACTTGGCATGATCCATTTTCAGATTCAAATATTAGTTAGCGCCACAAGTCACATTGTAGTGATGGTTTCGTTTTGGGGGGGTGTTATGAATGTGGGGAAACTATTAGAATGTTTAATCCCCTCCCCATATTACCTATAGAGTGTACAACTAATTAATGAATACTTAGTTTTCAAATTTGAAGTAAAAAATAATGACTGTTATTGTGGTTCACATAATACAATTTGAAATTTTAGTTCAGACTTTAGCCAGCATCATGAAACTTCACCTGCTTGATTTGCTTTCGCTGGCCAAATAAAATGATGTGGCGGGCCACATTTGGATTGGATTAAGCCGTGGATTGATCAAAGTTATGAAAGAGGAAAGGAAAGGAAGAAGTAGAAAAACAAAATACAGAGCTGCTGTAAAGGCAGAGACTCTCGCAGCGCCATTTTGAAGTCAAAAGAACAAAAAAAAAAAAAAAGAAATAATATGACAACACAAAGACAATCATCGAATCCATCCTGTGTTCTTCCATCACCGTTTGGTTCGGGGCCGCCACAAAAATGGACAAAATCCGACTTCAACGGACAGTTAGGACGGCGGAAAAAATCATTGGCACCGCCCTACCCACTCTCGAGGACTTGCACACTGCAAGAATCCGAACAAGGGCGCGGAAAATCCTACTGGACCCTCCGCACCCTGCCCACCACCTTTTCCAGCTACTCCCCTCAGGCAGGCGCTACCGATCCATGCGCACCAAATCCAGCAGACATTTAAACAGCTTCTTCCCCCAAGCCATTAACTCTTTGAACTCTTCAACAGTAGCCAAAATGGCAGTTTTTTTGACGACGATACTAGTGCAGCGTGTTCTACCGGAAACAAATTCCTTGTGTGTTCTACATACTTGGCAATAAAGATGATTCTGATTCTGATTCTGATCATTGATTGATCTCCAGCGCTTTCTGCTCCCTCTTTGTTGTGTGAAGCAGTTTTAGATGTAAGAGGAGAGGATCAAAGCGTCCTTTTGACCAGTGGATCAGGGACGTCATGGTGCAATATGCACGTCTGCTACAAGGCAAATGTTGAAATCAAACATGAAGCTGTAGCATCATTTGACGAATACATATTGTCTCACATCACCTGTACCATGTAAATCCGCTTCAATTTCAAGTTGCGACAGTTCCACATACGCATCGGTGCTCTGCGCTGACGCTCCTTTCTTCTTATCGCGGGATCCTCAAGCCAGGCATTCATCCGGCAGCAGACTGTCCAGGAGCACTGAACTTTCCGCTGAACAAAGTGGGACTGTGAAAATGTTATCCCAATCGCCCCAGAGCTGTCCAATGATGACAGTCAAATGGCACCAACATTCCTCCCAATCAAAAACAGTGCTGGCATATTCGTGAATTTGGCATTGAATTGACACCTGTGACTTAGCGGAATTTGTCAAATCAAAGTTTTTCTAGTTCCAAGCACGTTACTGCAGGGCACGTGCTTGGAACTAGGGATACAAGCGCCTGTGGCAGTAGTACATATTTTATCGTTAGTGGCTTGCAAAGAACCCAAACAATCCTGATTATGTCAAATATCACTGAGGATTATGAACGAGTTTCACCTTTTAAAGCGGATTTGAGCTAGGTAGAAAACAAATGCAGTTATGCAGACATATTACAACATAACAGCATTGTAGAAGTTCAGACAAATAGCCTCCTGGCAGGATTAAACATCACTCGCAATTAAGCTAATAACTCGACTGTTATTATTTTTTAATAAAGTTGGAGCATAAAATTCAATTTGACACTGCAGTTCTGGATGGGAAAATCAAGTGAAATATTGAATGAGGCTATCATTTCAAAACATAGATGTGGTTCAATAATTCAGTTGAAACTTAATATTTTGACAACAAAAACAAACCTGACTGAGCTTTCACCACATTTGATGCAGGGTCACATCTGAAGCACACTGATGTGTGTGTGTGTTTCTTGCTGGCAGCCATAACAACAACTTCAATCTGTTTTTTCTAATTGTTGTCCATCCAGTAGGCCGAACAGCTGTTCATGCCTTCTTTAATGTGCGGGCAATGTTGGTAAAGGACAACCGAAACCTCCGGACAAGTTGCGTCCATAATTTGTAAAATCACTTCAAATGACATCTACTGAGCGTATTTTACAAAGATTCCACCGCACATAGCTATACAGTAAAGTCTCGTTATATCGATATCGGATATATCGATAGTCCCAGTTATATCGATACTATTTCTATGCACGCACGGAGAAAATTACATGCAAACAGGGTCGGATATATCAATAGTCCCGGTTATATCGATATTTTTTCGAACTCCCTTGAATATCGATATAACGAGACTTTACTGTATTTTATGTTTTAAGACTCACACTGAATATTCAGGAAGTCTTGTTTTCGAGTTGATGACGAGCCCCTAAGTGACGTCACGTAGGGAACGCCACTGACCGACAAAGCGACACACAATGCATTTTGGGCACCTTTTTTCGTCTGAAAATTACATAAATAACGCAATGGTGAATCGTTGTGTGTCGCACCAAGGCTACCAATTGCGGTAAAACGCATAAAGAAGGTGTAAAGTTGACACAGATTCCCAGCAGACAAACCAGCCCATTTCAAACAGAGCTTGTGCGCCATTTTGTGCATTTTCTGGGATGCTACATTGGAGTCCAGACGGTATGATAAGGAAGGACTTCTTTAGTCGATTGCAAACATTGATGCTTTGCTCTTCGCAACTATTTGAATCATATTCACAACTGGATGAGTAACAAGAAAGCATCTTTTCCGAATTTGAACTCTTTTGATTCGCTCGGGCCAGTTTGTGACGGTGTATCCTCGTGTGACGTCACAAACAAGCGACGGGACTTTCTGAATCTCGCCATTTCTGAGCTCATTTTGTGGCAGTTTTGAGACACTTAAAGTCATTTTTATTGGTGTTTTGCATTTGACTAAAAATATCAGCCTGCATCTTTTGGGTATTTTAGATGCTATAAAATGTTTTTCTCATGTCAGTTAGGAGACCAAAAAAATGGTGTCGGTTGTCCGTTAAATGTAACATAATAAAATTTATGACATAAGCGTTCTGGTGTTCAAGTGGTTACCCCATCGACCTTATAGTGCAGAGTTTGTGAGTTTGATTCCGACTACAGCCTACCTGTGTGGAGTTTGCTTATTCTCCCATATGCCTGTGTAGGTTTACTCTCTCTCCTCCCAGTACTCCGTTTTCCTCCTACATGCCAAGAACATCCATGGCTGGCTGACTGAACGTACAAAATTGTCCCTAGGTTTGAGTGTGAATGCGAATGGTAGTTTGTCTCTGTGTGATTGGCTGACAACCAGTTCAGGGTGTCCCCGACTACTCCCCAAAGACAGTTGGGATAGGCTCCAGCAACCCTTGCGACCCTAATGACGATAAAGCGGTCTGGGAAATGGAGGGATGGATGGATGAAATAACATGCCATCTATTTGATGATATATATTTCTGTCAATGTTCTTAGGTCTGACTTGGTTCCAGTGTATTCTTTTGGGGAAAACGATGCATACAAGCAGGTAATCCTGGAAGAGGGCACTTACTGGAGAACTCTCCAGAAGAAGTTACAGAAGTTGTTAGGCTTCGCTCCATGCCTTTTCCATGGATGTGGCCTCTTCTTTGGCAACTCCTGGGGTATCGTGCCATACGGCAAACCGATCACAACCATTGGCAAGTGCACTTCAGCCTCTTGACACGTAATACACCAATTGACTAAACAGTTCGCCACAATGATCAGTGTGTTTGATTTTTTTTTTTTTTTTTCATTTGCAGTTGGGGAGCCGATCACAGTGCCAAAAATAGAGGATCCGTCAGATGAGATGGTGGATCTTTATCATGCTATGTATGTTAAGTCCCTCCAGTCCCTGTTTGACAAATACAAGACTCGTTTCGGCTTGAAGGAGAGTGACATTCTGCACATTGAGTGAAAGAATTAAGGGCAAACTGTAAACATTGAGATCTGTGAAACTTCTAAAATATAGATTGTCCACAGGGATTGGCAGGTTTTGAGAAAATGGCACTTTGGCTCTGACCTATATTTGAACATGACACTGTGGAATCCCTAAACCCAAGTGCCTTTTGTGTGTATATTTACATTTTCGTCCTGAAGGCATCCAACTCAGTATTGTGTGTGTCATGTAAGTGCAGAGCTGAAGGTAAAGACTTAAAAATATATGCGTTCACATAATTCCCCACAAAGCTCTGTAAAATGTTCATTTTTAAAAGCACAACCAATGCATATTAAGTGTACCGCTATCATAATCTAATGCACAAACCCAAAGATGAATGGGGTTGCCGGTCAAAGACCTAATGTGTCCGCATGAACGCACATACATCACCAAACGTCTTCTGAAGGAAAGCCTCTATGTCTCCATGGGATTCCTGTGTCTATGTGTTTTTTTTATTTTAGACTGCCATAAAGTATTAATTGTATTCAATATCGAGGAAACAAAGCCTGTGTCTGTGCTTGTCTGTTGAATGAATATTTCCATTGCACTTTGTCTCACCGATTCTATTCCAGGGGTATCGTCACTATATATATATATATATATATACATATAAAATAATGTTTTGACATTGAAGATGGTTCAAGTTGGTATTCAGGTGTGAATGGATGTGTTCTACCGTGAAATGTTCAGTCGTGGCCTGTATCCGCAAGTGCTTCTGGAGGGTCTATGACTGCAGTCCAGAGAGATAATATAAATAAATATACTTGTTTTTAATTTGAAAGCATCCTGGATTACTTTTCAAACATGCAGTCAGTGTTAATTGGGCAAAAAGGAAGTACTGTAAATGTCTTTCATAATGCCTTATTTGTATTACCGGATATTGAAAGGTGTCACTCTTTCATAAAAAGTATGATGGGCTGCATGCCAAAAATCATCACAAAATTTGGGTTTGGGATTTTTATATTTTAAAGGTAGGTGTTTATTTCTGACTGTCATTTGGAGAATGTCCAATGGTTTTGCCATTGTGAATTTAATATAAAGTGCAGTTTAATTCATGTTGATACAACTGCAAGTATTGCACGGCAAAGATTTGTCTGTTTGATGTATGACGTGTGCCGAACTATCTTACATTAAATTAAACTTTTTTATATTTTCAGAAGCAATGTATGTGGACTTTTTTTCCATTGGACAACAGAAACAAAGTCATTCTCTTGCCATCCCTTATAGCTTAAAATGTATTTCGGCTTTTATATCTGCACCAGAATACAAAACACTTTATTCGCCTCTTACAAACTAAATACCATCCAGTACTTTATGCAAACAATTCTATCTGTTGTTGTATCTTAAGTCTTATCTGAGATCTTTCTCATTTTGTTCTGAGCACTTTATCGGCAATGTGATGTCTATTGCCGCTAATTTTATGAAAAAAAACGGACACATTTAATTATCCGGAAGTTTTTAATTCACACGATTAAGAAATTGCACAAGTTGGTAATTGTGCTGGCATTTTGTTCTTGATTGGCGCGGTGACATCAATGGCGGTGAAAAATCACGTTTTTGATCCGCTACATCTTACAACGCTGCAGTGTAAAATATTTTCAGAGGACCTGAAGTTGAAATTGAAAAATAATGCCCTCTTGGGGACATATTGAATATTACACTCACTCAAAATTAGCCAGGTCCACTTGACATTCAATGGAGGGTACCGTACTGTAATTAGATTCGATTCGCCTTTATAAATCTCAGGGTGGAGAAATTAATTCCACTCCGTTGTCGTTCACACCATCAAATATTTTTCGTTTTCTCCCATATCACAAAAAGTTGGGATCATCTGTCAAATTCAGTCTCAGTACTGTATTGTGGTTTTGAGATTCATCGAGTACACTTCTAAATAGTGATATTGCACTCATAATGCTTTACACCTCAATACTCTATTACAAAAGCGTGACTAAAAAACACACGACAGTGAAGGATATGAGTAATGATTCAACCTTCATGTAATTGTTAAATCTGGAAAGATGCACGCCATGATGAGCAAAAGCCTAAAACGGAAGCATGCGATGCATTTTAGCAGCCGGGCAACTATCGTATCTAATGGGTAAGGGTTTAAAGCGCTTCTCTGTGTCTTAGACATTACTTTTTTTGCCAGTGACCTAGGCAAACACGAAAAAACTTAATGAGAATAATAATAACAACGCCTAAAGATATAGCCCAACAGCACTTATCGTAACTTACTGCAGCAATCATAACTTCGATGGCAAGCCACACGGCACCGTATGTTAATATTTTACCTGTTTTATTGTATTATTTTTAAAATATTTTTTTTCGCGTGAAAATAAGAGAATAATGTAATGTGATTTGGGGGCATTGTACATTGACACAAAAATAGATATTAATACCATGCACAACGACACAAAATGTTTGTTTTCCCCCCTACCCCCCACCCTTCGGATGATGTAGAACCAGTCCACCATCGATATTTGGGGTTCATGGAGACATAACTTGATGCCCCCAACCCCGAGAAACAAAAATCAGGAAATATGAACGGGTGTAAAACTGTTTCACTCAATATCAACACAACTGTGTACGACACAGTTCACAGCGTTTAACATATTCAGCAATTCTCTTCAATGAGATCAGAAAACCAGTATTCGTCTCACAATGGGGAAATTTGCAAACATGTAATATTTCTCAATTCATTAAAGGACAACCGACATCACTTTTTTGTTCCCTAACTGACATCAGAAAAACGTTTTATAGCATCTAAAATACCCAAAACACGCAGTATGATATTTTTCGTCAAATGCAAAACACCAATAAAAATGACTTAAAGTGTCCAAAAACTACTTGAAATTGAACCCGGAAGTGGCCAGTTTCAGAAGGTCCCGCCCCCTTGTTCGCGGTGTCACCCCAAGACGTCTTGCCTTGCTGGAGAATCAAAACAATGGCTTCAGATTCGGAAAAGATGCTTTCTTGTTACTCATCCAGTTATAAATATGATTCAAAAAGTTCTGAAGAGGAAAATCAGAATCAGAATCAGAATACCTTTATTCGTCCCGCAATGGGGAAATTTGCAGTCCACAGCAGCAATAGAAGAGGGATGGGGTTGGGGTGGGAGTGAAAGGATAGAAAACAAGATATTCTAAGCATAACAAAATAAAAAATGTCAACTGTATACTGTGCAAATGTAGATGTGCAAAAACCGTTCTATAAACAAGACTGTACATAATGCAGAATCAAGAAATGCATTTAGATATATTGCAACAACCCATATTTACAAGTGTCCAGTTTTTTTTTTTTTTTTCACATGTGATCATTGGGAATTGTGAAGCCTGACAGCAGTCGGGTGGTGATGCTGCCTGACCAGCAGACAATGCCATAGTGGATGGCTGATGCCACCACAGAGTCATAGAAAGTCTTTAGGAGTGACCCCTGAACTCCAAAAGACCTCAGTTTCCTGAGGAGGAAGAGGCGACTCTGTCCCTTTTTGATTAGGGCATCCGTGTTTGTTGTCCAGTCCAGTTTATTGTTGAGAGTAACACCCAGGTACTTGTAGGAGGTCACCCTCTCAATGTCCGAACCCTGGATGTTCAATGGTGCAGGTGACGATTGTTTCCTGCAGAAATCCACCACCAGCTCCTTGGTTTTGCCGGTGTTGATCTGGAGGTGATTCTGCTGGCACCAGTCCACAAAGTCCTTTGTCAGTCCCCTGTACTCCCTATCGTCTCCCTCTGTAATGAGGCCGACAATAGCTGAGTCGTCAGAGAACTTCTGAAGGTGGCAGGTTGGGGTGTTGTAGTTGAAGTCCGAGGTGTAGAGGGTGAAGAGGAATGGAGCCAGGACTGTTCCCTGCGGCGCTCCGGTGCTGCAGAGAAGCCTGTCCGACTCACAGTTCTTTACCCTCACGTACTGTGGCCTGTTTGTGAGGTAGTCTGTAATCCAGGATGTGAGGTGATGGTCGACTCCGGCATGCTGCAGTTTGTCCCCCAGTAGACTTGGCTGGATGGTGTTGAAGGCACTGGAGAAATCGAAGAATGTGATCCTCACCGTGCTCCCAGCATTCTCCAGGTGCAGCAACGCCGTATGGAGGAGGTAGATGATGGCATCCTCCACACCGATG
Organism: Hippocampus bargibanti; assembly: GCF_051943395.1. NCBI lineage: Eukaryota > Metazoa > Chordata > Actinopteri > Syngnathiformes > Syngnathidae > Hippocampus > Hippocampus bargibanti. Next base: position 4,561,077 of record NC_142749.1, on the reverse strand, counting down.
CTGGGCTGGTAGGCAAACTGCAGCGGGTCCAGCGATGAGCTTGCCAGCGGTCGCAGGTGGGCAAGGACGAGTCTCTCCAGCGTCTTCATCAGGTGAGACGTCAGCGCCACCGGTCTGCATACATGCATACAAAGCATACATGTTTGCAATCGATTCAATAATTTATTCCGGTCATTTTGATGCATCTGGAGAGAAACGTAGTGACAAACTCTTTAGTACTCACAGTACCCAAAAAAGGCAGAAGATGGAACAAAGCTCAGTGGAAATTGTCTTTGTGGACGTTTTGTAAGCGAACATCACATACACTGTAGAAGTCTTGGCGCAACACACAACTATTCACCATCGCGTTATTTATGTGTGTTCCTTCTAATTTCAACATGAATTTCAACACGAAGTTTTCAGACCAAACAAAGTACCACAAAAGCATTGAGGTGATGCAAGGTATGTACTTTCTCGGTTAGGGGCATTCCTTCAGTGACGTAGGGTGAGGACTCGTCACCGACTCAAAAGCAAGACTTCCGGAATATTCAGCGCGAGTCTTAAAACGTAAAATATAGCTATATGCGGTGGAATCTTTGTAAAATACGCTCAGTAGAAGTCATTTGCAGCCATTGTACAAATTATGGACACAACTTGTCCGGAGACGTCGGTTGTCCTTTAAAGGTACATAACCGTTACCAAATATGGATTTAAATTGCTTTACACAATGCGCATAGAGGATATGTTTTCACTTATATCGTTAGCTAGCTTACAATTGTTTTGATAGTAAGAAAGTCAGAACAAATACTCGCTATAGACCTTAAAACTGGGAGTAACTTTGCCACCGTGACCTGGTATAGTTCTCCTATCTGGCTGTCCAGTGATCCCTCACTATTTCGCGGTTCACTTATTCAGAATCAGAATCAAAATCATCTTTATTGACAAGTATGTAGAACACACGAGTACTTTTGTTTCCGGTAGAACACGCTGCACTAGTATAATCATAAAAAATTGCAAAGAGGCACTATATAGTTCTATTTTGGGTTACTGTTTAAAGAGTTAATGGCATGGGAGAAGAAGCTGTTTAAATGTCTGCTGGATTTGGTGCGCATGGATCGGTAGCGCGTGCCTGAGGGGAGTAGCTGGAAAAGGTGGTGGGCAGGGTGCGGAGGGTCCAGTAGGATTTTCCACGCCCTTATTTGTTTATTGCGGTTTCAGTGCATCACAATTTTTTTTCAGGGAAAAAAACGTTAAAAATAAAAACATAGCGAATGACTCAGAGGTTTTGTACACAACTTAGATTGATTGGTTCCCAGCGCTGACATCACCCAATGACAGCATGATATGGTTTACAGCCATGGTGATTGGCTTGTGCATATACTGTACTCAGCGTCACCCAGCACCATTTTCTGTCATATTACGTGGGTTATTATTATATAACTATACTTTTTGGATTTCCATCTATCGCGAGTGGTCCTTTACCCCATTAACCGTGAAAAACGAGGGATTACTGTAATCACAAACTAAGGATGTATCGGTTCAACCAATGACTTTGTTCTCAAACAGTTACATTGGCTTTTGATGTTTTACTTTTATGAACGAATCTATTTCATTTGATTTGATTTTTTTTAATTTTAAACGGATTATTTTCTTACAGACAGTGTGTTGTCGGTATTCAAATACATTTTAAATTAGATATCAAGTATGAAGTTGACAGGATTAAGTTAATACAACTATCGATGAGAAGGTTTCTTCAGCCGTCATCTGTACAAATTTGAAGGTTTCGGACGTTTCGCCTCCTATCCAACAGGCTTCGTCAGCGAACTATAGTCTGACTGGTCGTATCGGCCCTATTTATATATCCCTAATGTCCAGCCATGGCGGCGCCGGACACAGCTATGATAGGTCCCTACTCTCAGGTTGGGGGGAGCAGAGGACCACTCCCTGTGGCCCCACTGATCGTTCCTACATTCCTGACTAACGACTGCCTCTTGGATAGGAGGCGAAACGTCCGAAACCTTCAAATTTGTACAGATGACGGCTGAAGAAACCTTCTCATCGATGGACCACTCCTGTACGACTGAGAGCTTACACAGATGTTTAATACAACTATTAATATAGTTTGATGCCACCTGCAATTATCTGCGCCAAACAATACAATTGCATAGAATTCTAGCACGTGAAGTCACGCTGTTTGGGGACTACTTCCTTATATTCCGCTTCTTTGACAGATTTCAATGTAGACCCGCCCATTGTGGAAGAGGACCTGAAAAGCAAGGCAAGACGTCTTGGGGTGACACCACGAACAAGGGGCGGGGTATTCCGCTGCTTTGACAGATTTCAATGTAGACCCGCCCATTGTGGAAGAGGAACTGAAAAACTAACCAATCTTTTACGAGTCTCGCGTTGTTTCCTGACGATGGACGTCATATTTTAGCCAATTGGAAGCGCTAGCGTCACAGCACTTAATCGGAGACGGATTTCCTAACAGTGTAGCAAAATTGCCTTTCCAGTACTTTGTTTACGTCTCGATGGTTTGCTGACAGTTGGTGTGGCTTGTTATTTGCAAGAAGAAAATAAATAAAGAAAGGAAAAACCATTAGTACGGTTTTCGTGCGGATGGCTTGACTTTTAAGACTCAAAGCCACGTTATCTGTGGATGCTGATCATGAAATGTTTTGTTGAGTGAGGGCGCCCCGCTTCAATGCCGACAGGAGGATGAGCTCCATCACCGGTCGGGTTCTCGCCATCGCCGCCGTCTCTGCTTCCAACTCTGGAGCTTCATCATCCCGATCCTTGCACGTCGAGCTCACGTCCCAGCAGGTATGCATAAAGCTTTTCAACACACCCTGACACGGATAAGCATTCAGATGACCAGCAAGCGACTGGGACAGTGCTGCCTCGGTCTCTGTGTCTTGTGAGAGTTGAGAATGCCAATAGCTACTGCTGCCCGGAGTCAAGCGGGCCTGTCAGGCTAGCTCGGAAGCTAACAGCTGCTAGCTTGCAGGTCGCTAGCTTTGGTGAAACACAGAGTCCGTTAAAAATACTCCGGAATATTCGACTCAGTCTCCGGTTTTTCCGGGTTGTTTTCAAAATGTGCATGGACTTGTTTTTTAGCCCCCTGGAATAAATATGTCAGAAAAATCCTCCAAGTAAACTTTGTGTTCGTGCTGCCAAGTGACAGGAAGCAAAACCATGGCATATGTCATTACTGGGGGTTTACTTACACTGAACGAACATGGTAAACTTAAATAGTTTTCACCCGACGTCCACTAAATTGTGCCTGAAATAAGATTCATTGACATTTGCCAGTGTAAAAGTTCTAAAGGTGTGCTATTAACAATCGCGAGTCTTTCGGTAGGCTCTTATACATGCAAGTGCTTAAATGATTTAGAAATAACAATATTGTGGCAATCTTAATTCCATTGATTGCCTCACCATGGCTGTAATCAGTTTATTGGGTAAGCCTTATAGGAAAAGTGTAACATTTACAAAGCGACACTCACGGCTAAATGAATGTTTACTACAACTACGTATGTACTTGTTTCAGCATATATGTTTAACGTTTGTTTTGAGCACGTTTTCATACATTTGCGCGGATTTATAATACTATACTGTACGGTATTCTCAACTTGTCACTCACGTGTACTGTAGTCACATGGGCAGCATTAACAGAGTTCGTTTCAGTTTTCATTCATACTGGCCCATGTCAAAAAGATTTGGTCCGATGAATGATGTGCAGATATTTGTCTTCTTCAGTGAAATAGTTCTACAATTTTGGGATGGTTGTGACAAAGTAAAGGGGAAGAAAAACAAAAGAGATAATTCTTGCAGTATTGACATAATGCAGCATCAAACAGAAGCCCAGTGTGCTATTTTTTACAAAAGTACTTTGTGTCAAGTGACCAGTTTCGAAAATCGTCCGCCTATTTTTCTTGTCATTTCTTTTAATGTCACATGCTCACTTGCATGACTTTACTCGCCAGAATATGAGGGCATGAAGAACGTGTTCTTATGTTGCTCATGCACCAAAAGTGGATACCCATGTTTGCAAAACCACCTAATGACCTTAAACAAAATGTTATTGATTTATAAGAAAATATTCATTGTCTGCACAAAATGAAACCAATAAATGGTCCCGCCCTTTGTTTTCATGTTACTTATGTAGATGCACATACGTTCATGTGGAGATACAGTAAATGCAGGGATGCAAAGTATTTTTAAATCATTTATCATTGAGAATAGTAAAAACATACCGTATGGAAATCACCTATGTGTCTGGTCATTTTATGGCTAATCTCTTGCCCTTTCGGAGTTTGTTTTTGTTGGTTTTATAGGGTGATTTTTGGCAGCTTTCTTCCCTTTCACAGCAGTTTCACGTTGCAGTCACAAATGTTCGTCTCTGTCTGGGTTCACATTCATCCAGCCATACTGACATTTGAAAGTCCGACATGGAACAATCAGTGTTCTTGTGTCTGAGGCTCTTAATCGTTTAGGGAATCCCATGACTTCCATATAATCTCAGTATGACTGCAGGCGTGCAACTGAACCTGTTGTCACCAGGGACATGGTGCACCATTGTAAACACGTTTTGCCAAAAGGAAGGGCCATGATCGACTTTTGTTTCACATATTTTATTTCCAATGTAGTATGAGTTGGCATTGCCACCTGCATGGCATAGTAGTTTTTAGACAATGGATTCTTCTTCTTCTTTTCCTTTCGGCTTTTCCCTTCAAGGGGTCGCCACAGCAAATCAGTGTCCTCCATCTTTAGAGGTTTGAGCCGCATGTTTGTTTTGGCCAAGCTTTTACGTCGGATGCCCTTCCTGACACAACCCTCTGTATTTATCCGGGCTTGGGACCGGCACAAGAATTAACAATGTTATTTTTAAGAGCAGCAAAGGTTGAATCTAGGCAATATGACTGAAAATGTCCAGTTTGCTCGATCTGACCTTTTCAGATTACCATGACCTGGATGACTGAGAATCTAAATAAACACAATGTTTCTCAGCCTATAAAAGGTTGACTTGTGACATGTGTTGACCTATTCCCCTCTTCTAGTCCATCATTCCTAAAAAATATTTAAGTGCTCTGTGTTCTGGTTACAAACATCACCAACCACTAAAATAAGATAGTACTGTACCTTATGTTCTGCTTTATATATATATCGTTCCAAAGTAGAAATTGCACCAGTCATAAAATGACTAACAAAGTCAAAACAAACCAAATAAATATCTATAAGTCACAGTATTATAAATCTCATTTTTGGCGGAAATATCTTTACATCCAACACCAAGAACACTGTGAAAGGTAATGTAAAATTAAAATAAATTGGAGAACAAGAGATTGAATAAGTGTACAATATGCTAACGGGCCACGATGCATGGACAACGTCATGAGAACATGCCTACATCGCCCTGTTGCGGTTTAATGTGAAAATAACGTGAACTGATATAATGTGTTAATTAAACATTTAAATTGCTCAAAATAAGTTGCACCCCCAGCCAAACTATGAAGCAAACAGGGACTTATTGTCCCTGTACATTATGAGCACGTGTCTGTAAAACCTGGCGAGTTCTACCATAAATATGTCATACCAACATTGCATAGAATTGTTGATGTCACTGTCACTTTTAGTGTCTTCTGTATCCGCACTAGTGCCATGGTGCAATTCTGGCTATGTCTTTTCAAATGAGTAATTGTTTCATCCTCTATCTCAAATTGAATTTGACAATTTTGGCTTTGTTTTTTTTTTTTTTTTGACGATCTCTTATAGATGTTCCATTTTATTCTGTTTGTCTAACAGAGACGATTGCGTCATCTCCGGAGTATCGCTGCAAGAAACATTGTCAATAAGAATGGCTCTCCTCTACTGGACACCTACTTCACCCTCCATCTCTGTATAGGAAATCGCATTTCTAGTGGTCAGTGTGAATTGAACTAGTAGGCCTTATTCGAGAGAATATTGTTATCTTGCCCATGTTGCCAGGCAATCTTACCAAAACAATCATAAAATGAAAAAACAACTTTAAATTGATTTCTGTAACTGATTTTACTTCATTGTATGTGTCCTTTGAATCACTCTTTCCTCATGTCCTTTTAGATTTTTACAAGAGTGAAGTCATACGTGACTCACTGGTGAGTATGATTTTTATTTATTTTATTTTTTTGCCTTTACAAGCTTCACACGATATTTGCCTTCTGGATATGCTGAGAATGTGTATCACATGGTCATGACAAGACAACATGTAATTGGAACAAGATGGGGTTCTGTGATACGGCCTGAAAATAATCATTTTTGAACAATAAACATTTTTGAACAATTTAAAATCGTCAAATTGACAAAAATGTCCTTTCAATGATTTATATGGATAAGCAAAAACATAACATGAAGACAAGATGCTGCTGTCATGTCAAATTAACCTTTGCCCCTGAAGATGTAAACAAATTGCTGCATACTGTGTGTAGCATGCCAGAAGGTTGTTTAGCTTTTGGCAATTTTTTTTGACAATGAAATCAAGTCCATATACAACATGAGGCTTTATACATGGTCTGGTACACATTACGAATGTGTGTGTAAGATTTTATTTTTTTCACCTTTAATTCTTCAGCTAAGTCAAAACCTATTCCAAATGACTTACAAAACGCTGTTTACTGACTTGTGTTCAATGTAAACCGCGTGCTTCATCCAGCTATGATTTTTTTTTTTACGCAAATGTTGCCCAAAATAAGATTCATTTCAATATCAGTAAATATTCTCGCCCTATTTACAAGACCTACAGTTATAAAAAAATACAGGAGCACTTACAAATTACGATAAACAAAGGCATCATAATTTAATAATAATAATACATTTAATTTATAAGCGCCTTTCAAAACACTCAAGGTCATTTTACAGTCACAGAATAAGCATCTCTGTCGGTGAGCAGCGGCAGCCACACGCGGCAGCGTTCACTCAACCCGGAAGTAACTCAAATACATAGAAAGCTAGCTAGCTAATATCTAGCTATCTAGCTAAATGGCTAATAGATAGCCAGTCAGTAACTAGCTAGACAGCTAGCCAGATAGCCGGATAGCTAGATAAATAAAAAGAAGTCAAAAGATATTTATTGTGACTGTATGGTTTCTTCCAGTCTGTGGATCTTGACCACCATGATCAGGATATCACATACATTTATAAACTGCAATGTTTTTTTACTTTTATTTTTTTGGCAAGGACGCAGAAAATAGGCCTGTGAATATTGGATTCTGTTGTCTTTGTGTTGCACCACCATGTGTTCAACTATCCATTGCTTCAACGATTTGTTAGCTCATCGATGGAATTTTGCATTTTTGGTTACCATTAAGCTAAGTAGACTTTTCCAAAGGCTGTTTAAAAAACTGAAGATATCATTTTCTTTGTTTAGGTTTAATTTGACAGTAATCTTTCACTGTGAGTGCCTTTAAATACCTTCACGGGTTAGAAAACAATGAATCATTCTTACTGTTTTCCAAACTGCCACTTGTTGGTGAAATAGACCAAGTGATGGCTCATATATTGAAATACTCAAAAGTCGGGTCATTCGTATCTCAAGGCAACACTCTTGGTATCGGACACTCCTTGAATTTTATTTTATTCTTTTATCGTATGAATTGGAGGAAATCATATGAATTGGAGGAAATCAGCACAGACCTTTTAGCAAGGACAGAGGAAGAAAGAGTGTGTGTGTCATGACATGAGCGACAGTGACCATGGTTGCAAAGGGGCTCAAGTGCCTTTGAATCGGGTCCATGTGACTTTTGGTCAGTGTCTTCATTTGTGGACTGATGAAATTTTATTTGAGTTTACCAACATTTTGATCTCATTGAGGGGTCTCAAACTCCGGTCCTCGAGGGCCGCTGTCTTACATATTTTCCAAGTCTCCCTGTTGCAACGCACCTGAGGCTGTGTTGCAGGGAAACTGGGAAAACATGTAAGACTAGGGCCCTCGAGGACTGGAGTTTGAGACCTCTGATCTAATTCATTTCAATGTCAATTTCACTTTTTAAAATGATAATCTTTTTAAGTGAGGCTCTGAGTCTACTCTGGGTCTCTGTCTTCTTTTTCTCTCGGCTTTTCCCTTCGGAGGTTGTCACAGTGAATCAGTGTCCTCCTTCTTCAGAGGTTGAATTCGTTAGATTTTAAATGAAATATTTCAATACTACTCCATGGAGGCTTCAAATGTTGTTGGCAGCCTTGCTGTTGAGCTAACCTAAGCTGGTTTCAGACATACTGCTCGATGACCCCTGCCCCCATCCTCTCGGGATACAAGACCTCATAAAGTATGACCAGAAGTCATGGCTCCTTTCAACTCTGTGCTCAGTTTCCACTCAAACAATTTACTGCTCTTGTGTCTTAGTCTTCTCGAATTCTGACTCAATCCTGTCATCTTGAGAAATGTTTCCTGTCGAATCTTCCTGTTTTCATTCAGCAGTGGTTTTGGACTTCCTATTAGGTGACTCTCACTAGTTCTGTGCTCTGTCACATGATGTTTTATGTTTTATTTTGTAGCTCAATGTGATCTAGGGATGAACAATGAATCAAATGCATTTCTTCATTCAAGTTTAATAAATGACAGATTTCAAATAGCAAAGGCTACACTTGAGAGGAGGGAGTCGGCGTAGGTTGTGTATCAAGTAAACCACACCTGTGCTTCATTTCGGACGTTCGGTTGGTAGGCTATATTTTCAATGTAAGGTTTTATTTATTAACCGGTACTTACTTATGTAGTTAGTTATGACTCGTATTATTAGCACACTTATCTGGAGGAAATTTGTTGTCATAGTAAAAAGTCCATGTATATTCACGGTTCATCCGTCATTTACCTTTGCATAAGTTTGACCTACAAGACCATAAAATAGATATTTATTCAGTCTAACATTGTTACTTCTAATACAGATTCATCAATTTAAAATAATATTATATGAAATCGCTAAAAAAAAATACTTTCCAAAATTTCAGGCCTCATCCTCTCCTGTCTGTCCGCCAGCGGAACTCTAAAAGATATTAATCTCTTATTCAGGCATTCATTTAAACATATCACTGAGAGAAGAATCAGATATTGACAGCAATCTTCAAACATACATCGAAAAGTATTTTGTGAAGTCACGTGATTCAAACAACATAATTGACATCTGCTTACAGTGTGTGTAGTGCTGCTTTTTGTATTTGCACCTCAACATAGGATGGAGTAAATGAGTTCTCTTCAACCCTTTATTGCACCGTACAACCTCATAACATAAGACACGGTCCACAGTAGTCACCACTGTCACTGAAAGGGTTCATAATGCAAAAAATGACATTATGACAGTCACATCATGATATCATCTTTGACATTTGATGAAAGAGAATCTGTTCTTATTGTTTCAAATTGTCCGACAGTAACATGCTGTACTGGTGATCTGTATGTGTGTTCCTAAGAATCCTACTTGGAGGAGTCTGGACTTTGGGATGTTGCCGGACCTTCTGGATACCTCTGTGTCTTGCTTTGTGGTGAGAATCTGGGGAGGACAGGATGCACAGTACCAGCTTCTCATAGAATGGAAAGTTAATCTCGATGGTCTCCGATACACGGGGCAGCAGGTCAGCCACCACACATGAAACTATGATGTCATCATAAATATTATACTTGGGTTGAATGCGATATAAATTGATGAACATTGACATTACTTTGCATGGAGCGTCCTACAATAACTTTATACAATTTACAAAAACTGTTATTTGTTCACCCAAGCAGATTCAACAAGCACCTCTGTTTGTCTAATGAGCCTGTATTGTTGTGATTTCCACAGATTCGATCCTGGAATACAAATGAGATTATATTTGGATTGAATGATGGCTATTACGTGGCTGACTTTGACCATAAAGTATGTTTATTCGTCCAATATCCAGAGAGCTCCTGGGTCATGATTTGTGATAATGTGCCCGATTTCCTCGCAAATGTACTTCTGTCACAGGACCATTTGGAGTGCAAGAAAAATAGTCTACTTCAGGTCGACCAGAGCTCAGTCAGAAATTCCTACAGTGTTTTCTCCTTGCTCAGGTAAGCTAAATGACATGAGAGTTGGGTTTTTGGGAAAATCCAAGTTATGGGTTAAAATATTTTTGTGTGTCCATGCTAAAATTAAAGTACCGTAAATGATGACATACAGAATTTTGTGCTGCCATATAAATTATTTTCTTTCAATTTATAGATATTTATATACAGTAAAGTCTCGTTATATCGATATCGGATATATCGATAGTCCCGGTTATATCGATACTATTTCTATGCACGCACGGAGAAAATTACATGCAAACAGGGTCGGATATATCGATAGTCCCGGTTATATCGATATTTTTTCGGACTCCCTTGAATATCGATATAACGAGACTTTACTGTATTGTGAAATGTATTATTGGGCACATCTGGGTCACAGTTGAGCAGTTCCGGCTTTCAATGTCGAGCCCTTATGTGGAAAATCAGGGGTCACCCATGCTGGTTCTAGAGAGCCAATGCTATAAGGCTCTTCCAACACACCTGATTCAAAATGGTGGTGGAAAGGGGTCCTCAAGCAACATAGTGGTGACTCCTGCATTAAAAAAAAAAAATTGGGTAAATGTATGCTTGCTGTCTTATTTGCACGGTAATGAAATACAGTACACTGTACTTAGCTGGCAAAAAAAGATGCAGTTCAAACTAAGACCACCAGAGGGGGGTGGTGATTTGTTGAGTGTATATCATGAGGGAAATCATAGCTCATCATTTTAAGACTCCAAACTATACACTGACGTTTGTTAGTAAACATTAGTTTGCTTTTTAGTGTCTATAAAATGTAAGAACTACTTACAGAAGCCACAAGGGCATTCCTTGGGGGAACCCTGTACTAAATATAGCCACATTAAGTACTGTACTATGCTAATTACACACATTTAGCCAAAGGTCTTGTATGGTTGAAGTTAAATTCTACCAATAATAAGAGAAAAATGCCAGTCATTTGGGTCTTTAGGAGGGTTTCCACGAACATTTTCAGACCATATAAAATTTTAAACAAGGGTTTGAAATGAGTCCCATGCATTCGCAGTGTAATGAAATGAAAGGAATTATGCAATGTAGTCTTTTTAACGCTACACATTATATCTAGACATATCATTGGTTTATATGAGAGAGAGTGGAGACCAAAGCCACTTCACAACTCGCTATACTAGTTTAGTTGAGTTTACTTCTGCCCTTTTGCTTCTTCTGTTATTACAGCTTTCTTTTATGCTTTCTTTATTTTTGTCCACACCCAGTGGGACTCCACATGGTTTAGCACGGTTACGGTGATCTATCTTTGACCCTCCTGCTGCTAGCCTTCAGGTCCTTACACCTATTAAGATTTTTCCCTGTGTCGGAGTGTTGATTTGCTAAAAAAATGGACAAAGGTTGGGGAAAAAAACCTTGATTAAAAAAAAAAGAATCAACATGATCATTATACTCTATGTTTTCAGTTTATGTGTTTAGCATGCTTTTGTGATGATATTGACATTTTGAAAATTGGATAAAAATTTAGAAAATTACGATTATTTTTTTTTTTTCGGGAGAATGAAGATCAAGTTGGAAACTTCAGAATTTTGTCCATGCGTGGATATACCGGTAACTTAAAAGTTTGGGTTTTATCCGACACCCTGTTGTATCGAATGTCACTGTCAAAGGTTCTAATGTTTTTGTTTTTCTAGATGATTATCATCTTCAAGGGTCGATTGCACAGCCATAGTCATAACTTCCCGTAAATCCTGTATAGTTGTTTGGTGTCTGACTTGTGTTGGACTAAGTTGCTGTGGTTAGTGAGAATACTCAAGGGTCCCCGGACAGTTGCCCTGCAATTGAACCCCTATGGGTGCAGGTGGCACTATCCGCCAGCTTCACTCTGGTTCATAGGTTTTGCGATTGTGCCTGAGCGCCAGGCCAAAGGTAAAAAAAAAAAAGAACGATGGGGGCTGACATGCGTGAAAAGAAGAGTGTAGATAACTGTTCTCACCTGGCGGTGGGGAGACCCTATCAGATTCTCCAATTGCAATCACCTAAACACATGAAGCTGTCAAAACAAATTAGCCCTGATGTTCCAACCCTCTATCTTCAACTGTCATCACTGTCACCTCAAACAGATTAAAAAGTGGGGGCATCAAATATGAAATGATTTTACTACAGGTGGCCTCAATTACCTTTACTTTTTTTTAAACTTAGCCGCAGGAAAGTTAGATCCAAACGCAACCGCCGATAGTTTCATCATGGGGGGAAAAAAGTCCCCTGAGGATTTTTAAAATGTTCCCAGCATAATTCAAGTCGGTATAAAACAGACTCTCGCACAAAATCCACAGTACATGCCACAGGAAATCTCAATTCACTTCACTCTGACCAGAGATATTTTATCCAGGTTTAAAATTGCATTTTTGTCAAATATTGGGTTCAGAAATACATGGTTATATACGGCACCTGAGCCGCATTTAAGTCGTCCATCTCTGGTCTAAGAAATTGTAGATGCTGTTTTCACTCTTGCTCTTTAAACAGTGGCATCCCAAGAAGGAGTTGGAAAAATGACCTAACCCCCCCCCCCCACCCCCCCCCAAAATATATATATATATATATATATATATATATATATATATATATATATATATATATATATATATATATATATATATATATATATATATATATATATATATATACACACACACACAGTAAAGTCTCGTTATATCGATATCGGATATATCGATAGTCCCGGTTACATCGATATTTTTTCGGACTCCCTTGAATATCGATATAACGAGACTTTACTATATATATATATATATATATATATATATATATATATATATATATATATATTTTTTTTTTTTTTATATATATATAAATAATTTTTTTTCCTTACTATAGGCTCCACACAGCCCAACGAGCCATCAAACAGACCCAAGTGACAGTGCTAAAGATTGGGAAGGAGATTGAGGAGAAGTTGAGAACAACAGCAACATGCACAGTGCGGGTGAGTGCAGTCACACAGCAACACTGAATTTGATTGCGCTGATAACTTTTAGCCTCAGTTGACCGAATTGCCTCTGTTCAGTCACCCTCATTGGCTTCAATTTGTAAATTTGTCACTTATCCACATAACCACTTGAATTTCACATTTATTTTGAAAAAAATATAAATAAAGATTGGATGAGTTAAAAAAACGACTTTACCTAGTGTCTGAAACTCGTGACAAAAATTTAGCGGACACCAGGGCAGACAACTCTGAAAAGTTGCCTGCCCAGCCATAATGTTGCCTGCCCCATTTTTCACAACTTGAAACACAATAAGATGACTAATCGCAAAAAAAAAACAACACATGTTACAAAGTATTAAGGATTCATAATAAGAATATATAACAGAACAACACTTTAAAATTAAGTAATTGATGTACCTACCACAAATGCTCCCTTGCTTAATTTATCATAAATATCCCTTGCTGATGATTTTGCTCCATTTGTCCAGTTGGTCCATACACTGTTCGGCATGTTGCACAATGCAATGTTTGTGTTGCGTCATCTGCAACAAGCTAATGTATGTTTACGTTTTGTAGCTTCATAAATTTTGTTTGCTTCTTTTGAATCTTCTGTGGCTTCTGATTGGCTGCAGAGTACGCAAATTGCAAACAAACGGAAATTACGAAATTTCCAAACCGAACGAAGATTTTGAAATCGGAATAAAGCAAACATTTGAAAAAAAAAACAACAATAATAAAAAAATATGGCAGGCAGATTGAACACTCCAAATTCCAAATTGTCCCTAGGTGTGAGTGCGAGAGTGACTGTTCTATGTCTTTGTGTGCCCTGTGATTGGCTGGCAACCAATTTAGGGTGTCCCCCGCCTCGTGCCCGAAGACGGCTGGGATTGGCTCCAGCACCCCCCATGACCCTAATGAGGAATAAGCGGTACGGAAAATGGATGGATGGAAGAATGGATCTTCTTCTTTTCCTTTTAGCTTTTCCCTTCAAGGGGTCGCAACAGCAAATCAGTGTCCTCCATCTTTAGAGGTTCGTTTGATCCGCATGTTTGTTTTGGCCAAGCTTTTACGTCGGATGCCCTTCCTGACACAACCCTCTGTATTTATCCGGGCTCGGGACCGGCACAAGAAGACTTATGTCCCTTTATATATATATATATATATATATATATATATATATATATATATATATATATATATATATATATATATATATATATATATATATATATATATATATATATATATAGAGAGAGAGAGATTTTTTAAGTTGTTTGCCGCCAGGGCGGTGCCATTCTGTAAGTTGGACGCCCAACATAAAAGTTGGACGCCCCGGGCAGACGTTATTTCAGACACTGCTTTACCATAGGGCGGTAATTGCTTCGGGCTGCGATTTGCTGCCCATTCGCCTTTATACTAATAAGCACTCTGCTGAGCCTATTGCTTGAAAAGCGCAACCGAATTTAAGAGCTTGTATCACCCAAACTAATACGGGATGTAATTTCACACACTCCCTGACCAGTGATTGTTTCTTTCCATTTTGGTTGCTTAACGTATCGGTGCAGAAGGAGAAATAGTCCATCTGTCAAAATGGATCCAACATCCATTGTTTATGTTGCCTTCCAACTGTCGTATCCTCAAGTGGAATACAAAGCAAACGCACGAAAGCATAGCTAACATTTTTGGAATTGGTAGCCACACAGCTGTGAAAGCGAACCTCTGGTCCCTGGTTTGGATTGGATTGGATTGGATTTGCCTTTATTAGTCTCACAGTGGAGAAATTTACATTTCACAGCAGCAAAGTGATGAAAGGAATGAAAGTAGAAAAACAAAATACATGAGCTGCTGGAAAGGCAGCCACTCTCGGGGCGCCGTCTTGAAGTCAAAAGAACAAAAAAAACTAAATAACAAATAATATGACAGCGTAGATGCAATATGACAAAACAAAGACACAGAGAGACATTCATTCTTCAGGACTTGCTGTACCCTCTTTGTGATGACATGAAGCAGTTCTAGATGAAAGAGGAGAGGATCAAAGCGTCTTTCCACCAGTGGATCAGGGACATCATGGTGGAATGTGCACGTTTGATATATTTATTGTAAATACTGTACAGTACTGGCTTTATATGCTGCTCGTTGAGTGGCTTGCGGCAGTGATAGTTTTTCTTTTTTTATCCAGTAGGTAGACTTTCCTTGAAGAGGAATTCATATCTTACTGGACCTTTCAGTCAGTTGGATAGTGACGTTAGATTCACCATGAGTAAATATGTAGCCTGCTGAATAACACATGGAGATTTTGTTTCTCCGGTGTTGACACATCGGTGATGGTGGCCAGTGTGTGCTCGTCTAGTCATGTTCATAAACATGCTGTGTTTACATTTAAGGCTTTTTCATCAGGTGGGAAAGAAGTGGCGGGCCACCCCCAGGTCAGTGATGAGATTCTATCTCAGGTGGAGCAGTTCAAGTACTTTGGGGTGTTGTTCATGAGTGAGGGTGAGAAGGGGCGGGAGATCGGAGTTGTGTCTGCAGAGGTGTAAACTGTATTAGCTTGTCATGGCGAAGAAAGTTCCCGAATTGATTGAGGAATTGAAAAGTGTGACGTGGAGCGCCATTCCCGAATTTGTACAGGTTCTGTATTTTCTTGCCGGGGTGCCGATGAAGCACTGGACAGACCACTAGCTATGTTTTTTTCCCTTCCACGAGGGGGGAGCATTTACTTTTTATCCATGTCAGCGCTTTGTTACAGCTTCAGCTGTTGTTAGTGCGCTGTATAGATCAATATGTATGTATTGTATTCCGTACAGCCGACCAATTTCAAGCTCAGATAACTCCAGACCCACAAAACATAGGAATGAACTATTTTTTCTGATGAAAGAAGAAAGTCTAAGGTTTCTAATGTTGTATTTAATATTTATGTAGACCTAAAACAGTCTGGACAGTAGGGATATATATATAGGGCCGAAGCTACCAGCAAAAGACTTAAGTTCGCTGATGAAGCATCTTGCATAAGAAGCGAAACGTCCGACACCTTCAAAGAAGAACAGATGACTGCTGAAGAAACCTTCGATGGACCACTCCTGTACGACTGAGAGCTTACACAGACACGTAGTCCTAAAACTCAATATTCTGTGGGTTCTGCAATTTGAGTGAAAATGACAAAAACACTGGCGCTGGAGTGAACACATTTTTGCACATCGTCTGGTGCTGAATTAGTTAATAATACCCATTTTTCCCACTTTCCTTACCCCCAGACGTTTGTAATAATTAAAGGCATGCCACTCCATTGGCTTGACTTAGTTGCACCATAACACGCAGTCACCATTGTTTTGACACAAAGATGCCTTTTCAAAGTCTTGTCTGTGATATTTCCTTCTTATTGAAAACATTCCTTCAAACCCCCATTCAGAGCTCACATCAGCTAAAAAAAAGACTTAATCCTTGTTTTCTACCATTTGGTACCTGCCCACCAACTTGGAATGAGTGCTGTATTGTGTCGCTCTTCTAAAGGTTTTTCCCCTCGTTGCCTTTGTAGAGCTTCCTCTGACACTGTGAGCATCATAGAGTGAGCCTAGATCAAAGTCTCACAGAGTGACGGCCACCAACCTCATTGCATGGCCCTTTCACCCCATCACCCACCCTCAGCCATTAATCTCCTGGGTTCCAACGTGCTACCCCCACGCTTGCTGTGTATTTACACAGCTGACCCATAACTGTTTGATGTTCAGTCGAAATCACAGGCACAGTGCTGGTGCGCGCGTGAACGACTCATCAACTGGGCTGCTAAAACTCTATTCATTTGTGTCCAAGCCATTGGTGGTTTACATACAAAGCATTGTGTCCAAAGCTCATGTCAGGACGTACACTCCATTCAGCTTTGCTCTTCTGTGATTACGTTTAACTGTCATGTTCTCTTCATTTCTGTACTTTTTAAGAAGCGGAATCTTTGTCTGATCCTCTCCTACGATCCTTGTCTAAGTAGTGTGAGGGTTGCGGAGGTGGTTGACTTGCTCCTGGATCAAAATCAAGGTTGAATCTTTCACCGTAACATGGTGTGCATGGCTGTCGTAAGCAGTTAAAAATGTCCCTTGTATTTTCGTGTGTATGTAATTATATCTTCCATAAATTGGCATTGAATCAGGTGATCAATTAAAAGAAAAGTGTGTTAGAAATTAAAAACATAAAATTAGTTATAGTATAAATAGTAGCACATCGACTCACAATTTCAGTGTTTAAAATTGAGCGTTATATCACACTCGCTGTTTTTCCTGGTTCTGCAATAGACATTTAGTTACACCAGAGGGAGATGAGGTCCTGTGCAACTTCCCGAGTCAGTTTTTACTCTGGATGTGACAGGAAGGTTACCCATGATAGATACAGGTCACACATCCTACCAATCAAGGATGGTTGGAAACTGCCCAAATTGCCCTGGTCTCATCAGTAAATATAAATGAAAACCGACGTATGACTGACGTCCAAAACAACGGGTGTTGTCCATAAAGTTAGGTTCTTGCTTTAGCAATCAACCAGAGTTGCTTTTTTATCCTGCTTGTCATCATCTGAGTCACAGGTAACTTCTTGCAGATCCCAGCTGTCTTTGGTCAGGAGTTAGGGCACACACTGGACCGGTGGATAACCAATGACAGCAAACCATTCACAACCACCCCTACAGTGTGCATGATTTTGAGTCACTTCAATCAGTCAGTTCAATTAAGTATGGAAGGAAGGAAGCAAGAGGACCTGTAGGAAAAACAACCACAAGCATGTTGTGGTCATGTTAATTCAGAACAGTATGGACTGAGCCATTTTTTATTTTTTTTTGTTGTCTGGATTTTTTGGGAGCCGAGGGTGAAAATAAACATTTGAGGGTAGAGGTTGAAAAAAAAAGTTTTTTTTTTCCAAAAAACCCAAATCCTTACGCCCAAAGCATTCAGTATACATAATAATGCTTGGATACATTATACGGTATTCAGGAGAAAAAAACTATCCTACCCACCTACTCCCAACGATATTAAAAACATAAAATGGAAAAAAAAACTCTTGGAAAAAAATCACCCACAGGAACCCACGACTCGTTGGATTAAAAAAATATATCTAGATACAAATACTTTTACCAGTCATGTTCTTTGCTGTTTGGTCATGCAATATAGATTTTTTCCAATTTTAAAAATATGACCCAAAAATGAAGTTGTAAAACAATGTTTAATACATTGTTGATCAGAAGATCAAACCATTAGTTTTTCAACATCGATTTATCCACTCCATAGGGCACTTATGCTCCATATCAGCAGGCCTTGGTTTCAACACCGTTTTCGCAACACTGAGCAGGATCAACAGGATACAGAATATATTTATGGACACACCTTTGCTGTTGTGCTTTAAAAATATTTTTGAAGGGGCGATAAGGTTTTAAACACAAACACTTTTGTGACCGCTTCGTGAATGCTTTCCTTAAATTTCTTCACTTTGTGTTCCTTTTTGTTTGCTCTGAGCAGAAAAAGGAGCGGGAGTGCATGCAGCTGCGTTTGGCTGTGCTTCATAGTGAACTGCAGCGGCAGAGGAAGGCCCTCAGCAGAGAAATTGATGTGCGGCAGAAGGACATGGCACAGCTTCAGATGAAAGGTAAGATGTGCAGGCATTAGGCAAACAGACTTACACCACATATAAATGAATTTATTGATGCCAACAGGCTTTTGAATTCACCCAAACAGTTATTTTGAATGCTCTCAAGTCACCTCAAATGTATTTCAAATGCACATTAAAACAACCAGTGCTGGACATGGAACAAAAAAAGTCAGACAACAACAAAGGATGAAACAATAAATTCAGAACAAAGACAAGAAAAAAAGCCCCAAAACAATAAAATTAAAATACAGTCTCTGCGAGTCAAAAGCCAAAGAATACAAATTAGCTTCTGAGGGGTGTAGAAGCTCAGAGAGATAAGGTAGGTTCAGAACATTTCAATATTTGAAAATAAGAGCATCTTAAAAAATACTCTGAAAAGTATGGTGAGCCACTGAAGGAATGCCAGAGAGGAGTTATTTGATCCTCCTAAGAGTACCGGTGAACAGTAGCATTTTGGACCAACGGGAGATGTCTGATGGAGGATTGGCTGACTCCAAAATAAAGTGCATTAGAGTAATACATCAGAGATGTGACAAATTACTGTTTCAAAGTGCTGTTGAGAAACTAGAGACTTTACTTTTGCCAGCCGCCTAAGATGAAACAAGCTGGAGTCAACAACAGTACCAATTTGCCTGTCCAGTTTAAAATTGAAGTTTTGATCTGTTGGCTTTAGATAAGAAGCAAGTCGGCCCAAGTGCGCATGATGAAATCTACAAGCCCCAAATATTATCACTTCTGTTTTTGTTTCATTGAAAGTCAAGAAATTCAGGGCTATCTAGTTCTTGATTTCCTCAAAATAGGACACAATTAGTTTATTAAATTGAGGTTGTAGCAGATGATGTTGCTTGTCATTTTACAGTGATACCTCAGTTTACAAACTTAATTGGTTCCCAGAAAGTGTGTGTAAGGTGAAAAGTTCGTCTGCCCAACATTTATTTCCCATAAGAAACCATTAAAAATGAGAATAATCCGTTCCTAGCTCCCCATAAAACATAATTTTCTACTAAATAAGCCTTAAAACTACACAAAATATATCGTATTTTATGTAGAATAAATGTGCTATTGTATTGTAATTAAAGAGATAAACTGTAGTGTATAATAGTCGTTTTATTTACCTTTGTGATGGTAGTTGTCAATGGATGACAAACTTCCAGGCTGCCTCTTGATGATATGCGAGTGAAAATGCCGTGCTTTGTCTGCGATAATACCCTCACTCACACAGCTACTTTTCATTAATCCAAATCAACAGAAGTTTTTCAACCTATTCTATTACCTGAGACCGTTGCTTAGACAACAAAGAAACACCCTTAGCCACACGTAGCAATGATCGCCTTAGCATACTGGTAGTGGGATGCTAAATCACACAAACACACACTTCGTTCGTGTTTCTTGATGATCTCTGCCTTCTCCTCGACCGTAATTCTGTTTTGTGACCTATTCGACTGAACACTAGCCTGTGGTCGGGTCTTTTCAGTCCCATAATAGCAAAAGTATCCTCAATAACTAATAAAGGCATATCCAATCCAATCCAATAACAAACCACATATGCACTCAAAGCAAGGGGTGATGAAAACAAGTCCGCCAGCCACCGTGGCGCTCCGTGTGCTTTGGTTCGTTTGCCGAAAACTAGTTTGTGTGCCAAGATTATATTCTCGCGAGTTTAATGTTCGTAAGGCGAAAAGTCATTTAGCTAAAGCGTTCATAAACTGAGGTATCACTGTATATCCCACATCATAACTTCAATTCATTTGTCGTTCTGAGTGTTGTGTAAAGTGCCCTTGAGCCAAACCCTGGACACTAAACCATTCCTGGGAGAATTTTTTTGTCAAATGCTTTAAACTGAGTGAATGCTGCTCAACAACCGCTGTTAGCAGTTTGATGTTAATACAGCTGTTTATGTAAGTGTGGAACTAATTGGAGCTCACCACCACAGGTGTGAGGAGACAAATTGCAGGAAATCAAACCACAAGAGTACAGTAACAAAAAAGACACAGTGAATGGAATGTGTAAAAACACTCCCACAAAAACACTTAAATTAAAATATCGTGCCATATTTTTTATTCAGGCATTCTTTTCCATGGTTTGACCCAATTCTGTTATGTCTGCAGTTTCTTGCATTGGTGTTATTTGACCTGAAATGTAATTTACCGCAGTTTCCCCCATGTTCATTGGGAAGTGGAAGGTGAATGCAAGGGCATGGCGCACAAGGCTTGGTTTGGCAAGCTCACTAATGAATTAACCAAAATACTTGCGCAGGTGTACTCAGGTATGCTAGCGCCAAAGTATTTTGCTAGTATGTGCTTCTGTCTGTTTTTTTTGGGGGGGGCTCAACTATGTTTCACTAGACTGTTATTAAAAAAGCAAAAAAGTGCCTTTCTAACTAAGGATCACCAAACTATACTTTTGAACGGTGCTGTGTTTTCTTAAAATGTTAAATCAGCCCAAAACAATTTGTTTTTCTAAAATGCAAAATTGATGACAATCATGGAAGACAAGTTTTACCGTTTTTATTTCAGCAGCACATTTTTGCCCTGATTCGATTTATTTACGGACATAAAGTGCTTTTGATGGCGCTTAATACGGCAGTGGAACGCTTTTTTTCTTACTTTCAGTTGAACGTTTGTTTGAATTTACCCTCAGCATGACTTTTTTTTTAAACATTTTTTTTATTCTTCAAAAAAAGCATGGACAAACGATTTAAAGGACAATCGACGCCTCCGGACAAGTTATAATTTTTAAAGTCACGTCAAATGACTTCTACTGAGCGTATTTTACGTTTTAAGACTCGCGCTGAATATTCAGCAAGTCTTGTTTTCGAGTTGATGACGATGCCTGACATGACGTCACGTCTGGAACGCCCCTGACCCTTGAGAAAGCGACACACAATGCATTTTGGGTACTTTGTTTGGTCTGAAAACTTCGTGTTGATCCGTGTTGATGGCGAAATTAGAAGGAAAACACATAAATAATGCGATGGTGAATCATTGTGTGTTGCATCAAGACTACTATTTGATTCTAGTTGACACAAATTCCCAGCAGGCAAATCAGCCCATTTCCAACAGAGCTTGTGCGCCATCTTGTGCATTTTCTGGGAGGCTACATTGGAGTACTGATGGCTCGAATTGATACGCAAGTACTTCTTTCATCGATTGCAAATATTTATGCTTTCCTCTTCAGAACTATTTGAATCATATTCATTACTGGATGAGTAACAAGAAAGCATCTTCTCCGAATCTGAAGCCATTGTTTTGATTCTCGAGCAGACGTCCTGGCGTGATATCACGAACAAGGGGGACGGGACCTTCTGAAACTCACAATTTCCGAGGTCATTTTGAAGTAGTTTTGGGACACTTTAACTCATTTTTATTGGTGTTTTGTATTTCACTAATAATATCAGTCTGCGTATTTTGGGTATTTACATGCTATAAAATGTTTTTCTGATGTCAGTTAGGAAACAAAATAAATGGTGTCGGTTGTCCTTTAATGTAACCGGTGATTCCATTCAACGACGTGTTTTCCTGTGTAAACTCGACACATTACACATACAGTGCTAATTAGACTGAGGTTTCTTTGTAGATTTTAATAGACAGCTTTGCACCTTGGTGTAATTGCGACATGATCCATCCCTCGAGGCCTTCCGGAATGGATTGTTATCCTCCATTCTTCAGTGCAATCTTATCTGTACCTGGCCGTGTGGTCTTCACATTTCACACGTAGCTAAAGGGCCCATTAGCAAATAATTCAAGCTCCCCGGAAACTGGCCTCTGTCAAAACAAATGGCCTCAAAAACCCAAACATCTTGGAAATACTTTCTGCGCGTGCGTGCATTTGTGTTGCGTTGCGTGCCTGGATGAAAACGACAGGAGCAGATAAAATGCGTTGAGCATCGGACACCTATGTTTTAGTGACAAACCAATGAGAATATTGCTCAAGACTTGCCTTTTTTCATCTTGGACATTGTTAGCACAGTAAACACAAACCCTGAGCTATTTATATTATCCTGATGACAGCTATAAGGGGCCACTCGGTGCCTGCTAATCCACTTGGTGGGACAGACTCCTGCTAATTTACTTGACTTACAGACTCCTGCATATTTTGTGTGCAATTCATGACAGAAATCTTCGGCGAGAGTCGTTATTTGCTTTTAACAGATGTGAATTTAAAATACAAGCCATTCAGCCCTCCCTCCTAAAGTGACGGATCTGTTGGAGAATTTCCTTTCTATGAGCTTTAGAAAACAACATCAGGCCATGAACAGTGTTTGTTAACATTGGTAAAATGAGTGTTTCTTATGCTCTATCTAACAGTTAGAGTTATTGGCTGATAAATGTCAGTTGTGTGTTTGTTATACCAAAACAAATGAACTTCAGAAAAGGTATTTTATTCAAGCTCAAAACCATTCGGGTTCTCCCACCGGCAGCTCAGCGGGACGAATTTGCTTTTTCCAGGGGTCTCGACTGAAACTGACTCGGATTCCTGATTTAGTGTCCTTTTTATTCTTAAATCATAATGTTGTGTACCGGTTGGTGGAATTTGGTACAGCACACTCAGTATGGTCTCATGGTCTCAAAATTCTCTCTGTAACTTCTGAACTGGTTTGTTCGGAGGACATTCATGCAATAATTATGGCCGCTTTTTGCAGGTATTGAGCTTTTTCTTGAATTGAGGCAGAAGAAGGACCATCTTGACCATACGCCATGACATGTATTCTGTAAATTCGATGGAATGCAGGAAACATACTTTAAGTTTCGTGTCCAAATAACATTATTATTATCATGTTAGAGCATCCATTTAAAGGACAATCGACGTCTTCGGACAAGTTGTGTCCATAATTTGTAAAATCACTTCAAATGACTTCTACTGAGCGTATTTTACAAAGATTCTACCGCATATAGCTATATTTTACGTTTTAAGACTCGCGCTGAATATTCAGCAAGTCTTGTTTTCTAGTTGATGACGATGCCTGACATGACGTCACGTCTGGAACGCCCCTGACCCTTGAGAAGGCGACACACAATGCATTTTGGGTACTTTGTGTGGTCTGAAAACTTCGTGTTGATCCGTGTTGATGTTGAAATTAGAAGGAAAACACATAAATAACGCGATGGTGAATCATGTGTGTTGCACCAAGACTACTATTAGATACTCGCTGACACAAATTCCCAGCAGACAAACTGCCCATTTCCAACGGAGCTTGGGCGCCATCTTGTGCATTTTCTGGGCGCTACATTGGAGTCCAGATGCCTCAAAATGAGACGGAACGACTTCTTTAATCGATTGCAAACATTTATGCTTTTCTCTTCAGAAATATTTGAATCATATTCATAACTGGATGAGTAACAAGAAAGCATCTTCTCTGAATCTGAAGCCATTGTTTTGATTCGTGAGCAAGGCAAGACGACCTGGCGTGACGTCACGAACTGGGGGCGGGTCTTTCTGAAAATCCCCCGTTTCGAGCTGATTCGTGGCAGTTTTTGGACATTTTTATTGGTGTTTTGCATTTGACTAAAAATAACAGTCTGTGTTTTGGGTATTTTAGATGCTATAAAACGTTTTCTCTGATGCCAGTTAGGAAACGAAAAAAAATGGTGTCGGTTTTCCTTTAAGAAAACTTCACAGAAGAGCAATGGGCTCATAGTTAGTGCGCTGGGGCTAATTTTGCTTGAGGCAATCATAGATTCATTTAAAACCAGCCCTTAACTCATTCACTGCCAGGTGATGTGCAAAAATGTGTCCACTCCATTGCCAGGGTTTTTGTCGTTTTTCACTCAAATTGCAAGACCCACAGAATATTGAGTTTTAGGACTACATAAACATTCAATGCAGTGTAAAAAACCTTAGACTCTCAGAGAAAAAAAGAGTTAATTCCTACGTTATATGGGTCAGTGGTTAGTGCGCCAACCTCACAGCAGAAGTTCCGGGTTCAATTCCAGTACCGTCCTCTGTGTGTGGAATTGGCCTGTTCTCCTCAGGCCTGCATGGCTTTTCTCTGTGTACTCCGGTTTCTTCCCACATTCCAAAGACATGCATGGCAGGCCGATTGAACACTTTAACATGAGTGTGAGCGCATATGTTTTTTTTGTCTCTGAGTGCCCTGCAATTGGCTGGCAACCGGTTCGGGGTGTCCTCCACCATTGCCCGAGGACGGCTGGGATAGGTTACTGTTGGGGTAATTCGCTATACGAACAACTTTAAAGATCTTTTTGCATCGTTTGTTTATGTTTTGGACTTCCTGATACATCATCCTGCCTGCCTTTACATGATGTCACATCCTATTAGGTCCGTCTTATAAATGCTCTCCCAGCGAGTCTTTCATCCTCTTCCCTCTTTTCTTTCTGTCCCTCCTCGACCTCCCACGATGTCTCTTCTCTCTACGAGATTAAACTAATTTATTCTGTTCAACACCTGTCTTCCTGCTGATTTAACCATCCTCTGCTATCAACACCCTCAGAAGCGATGAACCAGGAACGAACGATCACTTTCAACCCATTAGTTCGACTCTGAATAAAGCGGCGCAGAACATGGATGGATGTAGGTTGTACTTCCCCACATAAGTGACACTTTTATTCAAAGTTGGAGCTGGCATTTTCTGGCTATAAAGACACAGACTAAAAAGCATGCATCCTGTGAAAATCTGCAGCATGTACCCCACTACACCTTCCCTATTGTAGAGGTCGCAGAGTTCAGGCCTTATTGCACAACGCTGCACTGGAGTTTGTCATGCTGTGAAACCCAGCCAAGAACCGTGGGACTCGAGATTGTATTCGTCAAGAGATTTTAGTGCGCTTCCTGATGGATTTATTGCCATGATGATCATTTCAACAGCAGCTGGCACAGCCTTTTTCTTTATATATTCACAGTAAAGTATAGATCCTCAATAGCAGGATTTTTTCTTAAACATGAAATTAGACAATTCGAAAGTCTACTGCACGTATATTGCTGTATTTTATCTTTCTGTGCCAGTAAAGTTGGTGATGAGATGGAAGAAGAGATTGGCAGTGCTGGGAATTACATGAAAGCAACAATGCAATAAGAGATATGGCCTGTCTGATCTGTGTCTCTTTGAAGAAGAACTGCTTTTTTTTTCTCGCCCCCACCTCTGTTCCTGCGGGAGTTTGAACTCAATGTATAACAGAATAGCCCTGGGTGCGAGTTTTCTAGTCAAAATCTGTTTCTGCTTTAGAATATTGCTCAAGGTTAAAGTCATCTGAAATAGTCTTTGCTCACTTACACGAGCAGCAAGGTGACCCGCTTATTAAAAATAATCATTGTATATGTGATATGCAGGATTTAATTTTTGCATTGCTATCTGCGACTTGAAGTTTGAACCGTGCAACTACTGCAGTGTCCTGGATAAGTCTTCTACCCAATTGTTGTTTTCATTTAACTACGGTGTCATTAGATCTCACTTGCTCTGTATCCAAAACAAGAGCACCCTCACACAAGGTTATTCAGTCTTTTTGTCTCATGTAAGCGTGCTTTGCTCAAGCCACTTTGTAAAATAAAAATTACCTGAGAAACTCAGAAGGAAAGTCATAGCCATCGGGCGCAGTTTGGAAATATTGTGTAATTAACGTAACGTCACTGAAGAAAAGACAGGAAGCAGAGCTGGAGGTAGCAGAGCTGAAGATGTTGAGGTTTTCTTTGGGAATGACCCGGTTGGATAGGATCAGGAATGAGTACATTAGAGGGACAAGTCATATTAGAGGCTTTGCAGAGAAAGTCAGAGAGGCCAGACTGAGATGGTTTGGACATGTCCAGAGGAGAGAGAGTGACTATATCGGGAGAAGGATGCTGAGCCTTGAACTGCCAGGCAGGAGACCGAGAGGAAGACCGAAGAGGAGGTTTATGGATGTGGTCAGAGGACATGAAGGTAGCTGGTGTGAGAGAAGAGGATGCACAAAACCGGGATAGATGGAGGACATTGATTCGCTGTGGCGACCTCTGAGGGGAAAAGCCGAAAGGAAAAGAAGATGTGTAATTAACGTGATTGTTACTCCCCACGGTTTGCATAATAAACTCGTCCTTTACACAGTTAAAAATAAAATAAACATATCCACATAAGGCTGGGTGCCTTATGTCTATGTTTGTTTTACAAAGGTTGCAGTACTGTTGTGTATTTGAAGTGTTGACACAAATATTTTTTGGGGTCAGATCTCAATTATTATTCATTTTCTGTATATTTTTTATACATTTTACAAACTCACTGTAATTAAGAGGCACTTGCGTGTCACCATTTTGGATCCAACAACAGAAAGTAGTGGTGGGGACACACTTATTCCGCCATATTGAGGGGGAGTTGCTTGAGTGTGTGGTAATGTGGGCTTGCGTATGGCATCCAGAACTTCATTTGTTATTAACCGATCGTTAACTCATTCACTGCCATTGGCAAATTTATTCAGGAATTCAAAGGCATGACGTGGAACGCCATTCCCAGATTTGTTCGGGTTTTGGTTTTTCTTGCGGGGAGGTTCCAATAAAGCGCTGGTCAGACCTCTAGCAAGTTTTTCCCTCCCACGAGGGGGCAGCATTTGCCTTTTGTACAGCCACCCACATTTCAAGCTCAGATAACTCCAGACTCATATAATTTAAGAATGAACTCTTTCTTTCTGATGAAAGAAGTGAGTCTAAAGTTTCTTCCGCTGCATTTAATGTTTATGTAGACCTAAAACTCAATATTCTGTGGGTCAATTTGAGTGGGTCAATTTGAGTAAAAATGACAAAAAACCTGGCACTGGAGTGGACACATTTTTCCTCATCTTCTGGCTTCAAGGACAACCGTGTGTCCTTAATTTGTAAAATCACTTCAAATGACTTGAACTGAGCGTATTTTACAAAGATTCCACAGCATATAGCTATATTTTACAATTTTTGGGTGTCTTCCTCTCTCTTCATCTCCCCATCACTCCCTGTGCGAAGCAACTTGAAGTAGCTGTGGCACCTGCCGTTTGAATGGTTGTCAAATCCAAATGAAACGAAAGCAATCATTCATATCAAACATCAATTGTGTACCATCCTTCGGCGGGCCGGATTAAAAAGACCAACGGGCTGGATCTGGCCCGCGGACTGTAGTTTTCCCACTTTTGTGCTAGAGATTAAGTCAATATTTTATGAACATATGAAATCAGGAAATATTCTACCTCTACCAATAATTCTACAAACTAAATTCCCTGCGGCAAGCTTACCCAAGGCAATCAGGTCCGGGGCAAGGGAACAGACCAAGTACAGTCCTGAGATCCTTGATGATGAATAACAAATTTGAGACATGTTCTCACTTTCCTGGTTACGGGTCACAGTGTCCCCCCTATGGAGTCATGCCTGGAGGTGGCAGGACCCAGCCACAGTCTGCCCAAAAAGCAACCTGAGTACCCCTTCGCATGGGCTCACAAACTATAGAAGGGCATGAAGCGCGGTCATCAGGGCAAGAATTGAGCCGCGACTTCTCCACATTAAAAGGAGCCAGATAATGTGGCTTAGGCTAATGCTTACGATGTCTCCTCGACACTCCCCAAGTGGGGTGCTTTTGACATGTCCATTCAGAAGGAAGCTGAACCAGGACACACTTGTGAGACTATGCCTCCCGGCTGGCCTGAGGTCGTCTAGGATTCCCTCTGAAAGAATTAGAAGTTGTGACAGAGGAAGGGGAAGTGTGGGCTCGTGAGAATTAATTGGTTTAAAATCACTGATGTTGAATAAAGATGTATTGGACAATGAAGTCAACATAAACATACTGCAGCGACCAACATGAATATACAGTAAAGTCTCGTTATATCGATATCGGATATATCGATAGTCCCGGTTATATCGATACTATTTCTATGCACGCACGGAGAAAATTACATGCAAACAGGGTCGGATATATCGATAGTCCCGGTTATATCTATATTTTTTCGGATTCCCTTGAATATCGATATAACGAGACTTTACTGTACTTTATATTCCTTTCTTGTTAAAAGAATGTCCACCGACGACCTATTTTACTGTTTGAGTCTCAAAATTTTTCTTCCATCTGAGGCTTTACCACTATTTTTAGGACAGTCCAGGAAAATGTATAACTTCTGGATATGATCAAAGGGGGAAAATGTTTTCCCACTTGGTCTCGGTATTATGCAGAAAAGAAATACATCGTGTGACATGACTCAAGATGCTTTGTGGGGACCAAGTCTGTGAAGAGGAAGATATCAATTACAGAAACTGGAAAGGAAAAGTCCCTCACATTGCAATGTCTCTCCAAACTTATATTTATGAAGTAGCATGCAATCTTTATGAAGCATGATCTCGAAAACTTTGCAAGCCATTGACACAACTGTAAACCCTTCTCATCATTGTGAAGAAGCAGCAAGAGCAACAGCAGACAGCCACATTCCTCAAGCCTTAAAGTCTTATCAAAATTTACAGCTGCTCCCAAAGCGCCTGAACGAAAACATGCGAAACTACGGTAATGTTTGAAATCATATCATTGTTTTGGGTTCATAGTTTGTGGTATTTTTATTGGTTTATCAGAATCAGAATCAGAATACCTTTATTCGTCCCACAATGGGGAAATTTGCAGTCCACAGCAGCAATTGAAAAGGGATGGGGTATGCCTTTAAACATAATTATACTCGTATTTAGGGGCTGACTGACCCACCCCCAGTTTGTACTCAGATTTGCATGTTAGATTAGATTTAGTTTCTAAAGAATTCCTTTTTTATTGCATTAATTAAATCATTGACAGCTTCCAATTTCTTTGTATCAACATGCTGCATAATGACAAGAGTTTCTGTTGGAGTTTCCTTTGTCTTCATTGTGTACACCTGCTGATGTTGTGATCGGGTCTTCAAGCTTCATCCTTGCGTGTCTGATATTTATATTTTGTCATCAGACGAAAGTGGATTTTATTCCACTGAACAAAATGATGCACTTTACGATTTCATCCAATTTGGCACTCTGCTAGTTCTTCAGATGGAGCAAGATGAAACACAACTAACCATTAACAGAAGCACCCTCCATCCCCCACTTGTTGTCTTTTAGGGGAATTGTATTCTGCTCAACATCAAAGTCTGAAGGAGGAGAGCGAATCCTTAACTATGCTGCATAAGGAATGTACGGCCAAGAGGTATGTGTATTTTTAACCACCCTGATCACCGAAGACACTTTTTAATGCACACTACTATCGGATGTCGCCCAATGTGTTGCTTAGCGCCTGAGATTACAGCCTGCAATATACCTTTTATACTTCATATTTGTTTTCAATTCAGAGTTTGCATGTCATGTTTAAAAAAAAGTATAAGGTTGTTTGAATTGGCCTCAGGGTTTACTGAATGTGCAGCGGCTGTCTGTTCTGCATCCAGTTTTGTTCATCTGAGAAGTGCCAGGCAGTCACAGATGGTGAACCAGGGACTTCTCAAGGCCAGAATACATGAAATTAACATCAACACCAGTACATCTGCCTAATATCAATTCCTTGGAACTACAGTACATTCTCTTATTCAACTATAATTTATTGTCAAATTTAAATGGCTGTAAAACATTTGCAAAGGAAATTGCACACGCGGCATGGAGCTGTTCTTGCCAGTGCGTTTTATTTCCAAATAAATATGCCATGATGGATTATTCTCATGACATCACACTGGGATTCATTGGGTTTATTGTGCTCCACTGCAAAAACAATGTGTGTCCAAAACACATTCATTTCATGTGGAACTCAGGTTGTCTTTTTTAAACCATAACTAAGATCACAATATTGATTAAACCTGTTCCTCCTTAATTTTTGACAAATGTTTATCATTTGTCAAAAATTAAACAATTTTGAATGGTTGCCACTGTGAAATGGTTTTTCTTTCTTTTCTTTTTTTTATATTAAAAAATGTCAACATCTTAGGTTTTGAACAAACTCAAATAGTGGTACCTTGAGGCTTGAAAGAGCTGACTTTATAAGATTGTACCATATGCGGAGAACACACTTGCATGTTCGTGGAAAGTGATTTGTGAACAGTGTGCATCCCGGTTTAAATGATTAGATAAGGCAAAGCCCGTTGGACAATTTGACCGATTTCAGTTGAAACCATTAAACTCTAATCTGGCGCCTCTTGACTTGGCAAAACAGGCGCGTGTTCAAAAGAAGTGAATGATAGGATGCCACAATCTCTTTTGGAATGATACTAAATATTGTTTCCGCAAAGATTTTAGATAATAACAGATATGATTTGGGATGGTTGGGAGAAGAGTGATGGAAACAATTAAAAGGTGTTTACATTTTTGCTTTGTCAGCGCGTTACATTTTGAATATGTTTGCAACTTTATGACATCTGCAGTAGTTGAGAAAGCTCTAGATAAAGAAAATTGTTGTATTGTTTTCTCTTTTGCATAGCTCGAACCATTTTTTTTCATTACCCGCTAAATCAAGCAAATGCATTTTCACATCTCTTGTGTTGACTGCCTTGGATGGTATCTCTCCCCAGAGAGCAGTTCCTGAAGTTGAATGCCCAGCTCACCATCCGCTGCCGCCAGCTTCTGTCTGAGCTTTCCTACATTTATCCAATTGATGCGGTGAGTGCAAAGCCATTGTTCAAAAATTTGTCACAGTAAAGTGAAAAGAAGAAACAATTCACATTGTTACACATTACGCCCGACTTTTTTTTTATTAACTACTGTGACATATTTTACTGTCCCCATACTTTGAATGTTCGGGAAATTTTCTTTGGTCATAATTATTTTAATACTTGAAATACCTTTCCTGTTCCTCATTTTTATTTTAATTCCACAGGCAAGTCCGTCAGATTATGTTATCTGCGGTGTAAAGCTGCCAAATTCTGAAGACTTTCAAGGTAATTTATTGTCTACCAGCATGTGTTTCATGGTTTTACTTGGATGAGCTGCAGCAAGGCATGCCGAACAAATATTTTATCTTGGCGACCACGCTGCCTTTAATGTAGCTATAATGTGGGGAAGCCATATTATTCAATATGTAGCAAGTTTAAAAGACTTTCCTACATGCATTAATGTTTAAATCACGTCCAAAAAAAACTCGAGCTGGAGTTTTAATGTTTAATTTTATCCTACTGTGGGAAACTTAAAGCAGTGTATGCTATGCATTTTTGCGTCATTTGTCAACTGACTGAGCTACAGGTAGCAGTAGTTTGTATTGAATGAATATTTTTAATAATATAAATGATCATATTTTCCGGTGTATGAGGCGCATGCAAAAGCCTTCGTTTTCTTCAAAATATAACCCTGCGCCTTATATCTGGAGTCACATCAGGTCTCGCATATACTGTCAGCAGCCACAGATTCCATTTCCCACCCTGTAGAAGTAGTGCGTAACCCCAGCCTGTACGGTAGCGCCTTATAATGTGCTGCGCCTTATATTTGGAACAATTTTATGTATTTATATACAGTAAAGTCTCGTTATATCGATATCGGATATATCGATAGTCCCGGTTATATCGATACTATTTCTATGCACGCACGGAGAAAATTACATGCAAACAGGGTCGGATATATCGATAGTCCCGGTTATATCGATACTTTTTCGGCCTCCCTTGAATATCGATATAACAGGACTTTACTGTATTATTTTTGGAAAATGTTTTTCATTCATTGAAGGTGTCCGTTGTGCCTTATAGTCCGTTGTGCCTTATAGTCCGGTGCGCCTTACAGTCCGGTGCGCCTTATATGTGGAAACAATTTTAAAAATACATCATTCGATGGGGGTGTGCCTTATACTCCACCGTGCCTTATACACTGGAAAATACGGTAGATTCGTGGCACGGTAGAGGAGCAGAAATTGGAATTGACAACAAGGTTGTTCATACTTTAGAGTGTTCACACAAGCGTTTGTCTGCTGGTTTTGGCCTGCTCTCAGCAGTCTTGTAGAATAGGCATTTGGCGAAATTAAAAGTTATTGGCCAAACACAACCCCCCAAAGAAAAAAGAAAATGAATAAGTAAGCCAATGCCAAAACCCAAAACACTGATAGAAATTATAATACTGTACAGAAAAAAAGCATCTAATTCTGAAGTGCACCATTCATATATAAACAAAATTCGGATGTTTATTTATTTATTTTTGCCCAAGGTATATGAAATGACTTGTTTTCTGCACGAAAAGATGGTATGCATCCATTGGATGGGGCTACACTAAAGGGAATAAAATAGGCGGTGTTTTGTATTTTTTATTTTTTTTTCCTTTCAAAGACAACCCAAGCCTCTTTCGTAAGTGAACATTAATTGGCTATGTAGAATATGCGTATCGAATACTGCTTGAGAAAAGCTATGCACCATTACAAAAAGCAAGATCCATCAAGGCACACTCGAATGAGTGTGCCGTGGAAGAATTGAAAGCCCTGACCTCAACCAAACCTTCAAATCTTTTTGGATAAACTACAACAGAGATTATGAGCCATCTGGCCCACAACTCTGGTCCAGCATCTCACAAATGTTCTTCTGGATGAATGGATAAAATTCCCCCAAAGACACACTCCAACATCTTTTCTTAGCAGAGTAGTGGAAGCGGTCATATCCGCAAAGTGGAAACATTTTTTTTTTTCTTCCATTTTCCCTTCTCGTACGCTTCCCATAGCCAATTACATTAGGTCAAACCGTCCATTATCTCACAAAAACTGAGATTGCATTCTAAAAGTTGATAAATATTCTATTGTATCGTTTCAAGGGACAGAATCAAAGAAATGACACATTGTTTACAATGTTCAGCAGCTTGAGAACAGCTGGTATAACTGTAATTTTACATCCCAATGAAAATAGCTTAATAAGTGTAAAAAGTACACTACTTTCCAAAAATATGAAACCATTAACTCATTCACTGCCATTCCCGAATGTTTTCAGGAATTGAAAATATGACGTAGAAGGCCATTCCCGAATTTGTTCGGGTTTTGGTTTTTCTTGCGGCGGGGTTTGGTAAAGCGCTGGGCGCTGGTCAGACCTGTGGCAAGGTTTTTCGCTTCCACTAGGGGTCAGCATTTACCTTTTGTATAGCCGCCCCAAATTTAAATGCAGATAACTCTACAGTACAACCAAGTGAGCTCGAAATAAACTTCTTTTTCTTACGCTGCATTGAATTATGGTCCTAAAACTCAATATTCTGTGGTTTTTGCAATTTGAGTGAAAATGACAAAACGCCTGGTACTGGTGTGGACACATATTGGATTGGATTGGATTTGCCTTTATTAGTCTCTCAGTGGACGTCCCAGTGTTGGTCAGTCACCTGATGATCTCAGTTACTTTAGCAAAGCAGTGGTCATCTTGGCAGTGTATTTGCAATCATCATCATATTGGAATATTGCCCTGCTGCACAGTTTCCAAAGTGAAGGACTCACGCTCTGCTTCACCTCAATGAAGCGCAGCTCCCCAGTGCCAGCAGCACTCATGAAAACCTCAGACCGCTTAACTGGAGGCCACACATGTCTTTGGACTCCTTACCTCCTTGCCAACGCAGATGCTTAACCTCATCTGAAACAAATAAGTAGATATTTTTTTCAAGACCCCCTTCAGCCCCAAACCATTTGTCAAGGAAAACATTTCTTGAATTTTCATGTATATTTTGTTTAGTTTTATCTTTATTTTTGTTTTATTTTGTGGTTTTCCTTCCAATGCAATTCAACGGCCATCAATTACATACAGATCGTCTCTGTTTGCGTTTCAGCCTTGTTCCTATCCTCAGTGACTGTTAACGGTCGACTGGATGTGTGACCATGGACCAATAAACCTGACTCTTTGACATCTAGATAAAGACTTAAGAGCCAATACACATTAAAAAATGTCATAAAATGTCAACTGGGTGACTTTAAATTGGTTGAGACGGCAAATCCCTGTAAACATAGAATAGTTACTTACAACGTGTTTGAAAATATAGAACGAGCAATGGCAGAGACATGTACCGTATTTTCTGCAAGTCAGTACGTATTTATCATAGACAACATTCATATTGCATATACAAAGACGCCTTCTTGAATACGACAACGCTGCAGCTGAACTGGTTGTGGCAATTGAAGCAGATCGTGATGCTGCATCCTCCATGGAGATGTGTCCTAAAGCGAAAAGTCACTGGATTCATACAGAATTTGTGGCTTCCATGAAATCTTGTATTACACGGTTGGAGACCCTCTTGAGTTGCCGACGCTAATGTAATATGTGTTTCCTCTACTACTACTACTACTTTCATGCTTTCATTTTTTTCTACTTTCATTTCTTTCATAATTATGCTGCTGTGAAATGTAAATTTCTCCACTGCGAGACTAATAAAGGCAAATCCAATCCAATCCTCACTTGAGACTATCAGCCTTTCTTGCCACATGCAGAGATTTTTTTTAAGATGATTCATTGTACCTCATCACCCCTCCTCTAAAATGTGTAAGGTCAACCCTAGAGAGCCACATCAAGTCCAAAATTGTTAGCTGGTTTATACTGGCCTACGGGGGTGGATGTTCCACGTTAGAACCCAGGGTCAGGGTCATTCAAAGCCTTTAATCCTGCTGGCCAGCAAAGTCATTCTGCATGAAGGCACATCACTTCCTCACATTCAACCAAGCTTTCTTTGTCAACTTAGCTTGACAAGGTTAATCGGTCTCTTCTTGCACCCTTAAGGTTTGCCTATGGCTAATTGCCTCTAAACTGAACCGATATTCATCTACTCGTTTCCCACCGCTCAATAGCACTCGAATGAGGCGTGTGTGCGTTGTGTTTGTGTGGCTTTTTGAAAGTAACACAATTAGTTTTGAGAATATAAAACAAAGTATGATCACTGTTTTTCTAAGCCAAAATAAAGTTTATTTGTTGAGGTTTACAATTTTTTGAATGTGATTTGAATATCAGATGTTTCTGAGCGCGTTTTATGACTACCGAATGTTTCCTTTTTAAAGAACATGATCTGGTTGCATATTGTTCTAATCTATGCTACTCCACTGACAGTCTTATTTGATTAAATACTCTTTCTAAATATTGGCTCTTTTACATTGAAATTTCTGGCATTGACTTTGTAATTATACTCATGCAAACATGTTTTCCTCTTATTCGCATATCTTAAATTAATTTCATGTTCTGCTCAGGCAATGTTTCAATAGTAATGTTGAGGGCGTCAAAAATAATTTCCTTGTTGGATGCTATTCACTAGATGGACATTCTAATATTTAAAAAAAAAAAAAAAAAGAAAGCTCTCAAAATTAGACTGTGAGGATTATCTGCTAAAATACAGACATTTGGGATCTACGTGTTACATAAAATTTTAGCTTTGATTACTTGATACCTCTCCACAAAAATATTGGGCACTTTTCAATCATAGAATCTCAGCTTAATGCAGTCTATGATAATTTTTTTTTTTTTTTTTCTATCTGCAGCAAAGGATGATGGAAGTGTGGCCGTTGCCCTGGGCTACACTGCACACTTGGTCCTGATGATCTCGTGCTTCCTGCAAATCCCGCTTAGGTATCCGGTCATCCACAAGGGTTCACGCTCCTCCATCAAAGACACCATCACTGATAGACTTAATGAGAAGGAGAGAGAGTAAGTAAACAAAGAAAGTATACATTTTCAGTCGCAATTTGTTTGACCTCAAATCACAAACACTTAAGATTTTAAACAACCACATGGTTGACCAAAGATTTCGCTCCAGTACATGTTTATAATAGTATTGTTGTTTTTTTTTTTGGCAGTGTTTGATTGCTTGCAATTTTCAAAGCAACTTTTCGAAACAATAATCTATTGTCTGTTAATGTCACTGTCTTGTAAAATTAATGTCAATGTGGGTTTGGCAAATATGTTTTGCTCGGTGTTGTCATTAGATCACAAAAAAAACATATTTGTTTTTCAATACTGTGCGATGCCTTGCTGTCGGTTGATCGTAACTTGTACACTGCCAGACGTGCAAAAATGTGTCCACTTCCTTTCCAGGGTTTTTGTCATTTTCACTCAAATTCCAGGACCCACAGTTTTAGGACTACATAAACATTCAATGCACCATACGAAATCTTAGACTCTCTTCTTTTATCAGAAATAGAGTTAATTCCTAAGTTATATGGGTCTGGAATAATATGAGGTGTAAGTGGGGGCGAAAGGCAAATGCTGCCCCCTTGTGGGAGGGAAAATATTGCCACAGGTCTGAACAGCGCTTTATTGGCACCCCCCCAAGTAAAAACACAACCCAAACAAATTCAGAAATGGCGCTCCACAT
Organism: Hippocampus bargibanti; assembly: GCF_051943395.1. Taxonomy (NCBI): domain Eukaryota; kingdom Metazoa; phylum Chordata; class Actinopteri; order Syngnathiformes; family Syngnathidae; genus Hippocampus; species Hippocampus bargibanti. The sequence continues at coordinate 4,524,286 of NC_142749.1, read as the reverse complement.
CACATTTTAAATTCCTGAATAAATTTGGGAATGGCAGTGAATCAGTAAATCATTTTTCTGAAATGTTCTTTTCATTTTTCTGAAAATTTTAAGCTTATTCTGAACACATGGCCCGCCATAAAAAATTAAATATCAGTCCTTTGTCTGATTTTATCCCTTAACGGTGTTGTTTTGCAGGCTTTTCACACACGTTTCCGAATATTGCTTTGTTGCTAACGGGACTGAAATTTTGCCAGCATAAAATATATATTTTTTAACATCCTGCCTTATTTGCTCCTTTCAGTAAGTGAACATTTACCATTTATCAGTACAGTTTCCCCTTGTATGAGGTGTAACATTTAATTTATTATACCAGGCCCCCAAATTATGTATGCATAGTCTTTGTAAGATGTATATTTTATGCACAGACAAAAGTAACTTTTTTCCCAAGTATTTGTAATACCCAGCCGTCCTCGGACAAACCTGAAACACCTCCGTACTGTGAATTCATTCAAACCACATGACACAAACTATTCTACAATAAGGGATTGGCTGATAGATAAACATTGACTCCATCCATATTTGTCATCCATAATAAGACAAACAATTGGGAGTACCAGCCCCCCCCCCCCCCACCCCAAAAAAAAGACAGACATTATCAGACCCAGTGATTGAATGACCATCGCGGTGTGTATGATTAGGTCATGACAACAGCTGGGGAGAATCAGTTGTTTTAAACTCCCATGTGACAGGAGGGGGGCCTCACTTCACTGTATGCATTTCTAGTTCCTGCGTGCAGGATATTCACACCAGGATCCAGCATCATAAATAAACTTCTAGTCTGTATGCTTGACAGACACAACAATTCACTAAGTGCCCTTTGGTGTGCAAGAGTCAGGTCATTCCGAAAGGAAGGTTCCACGCCCCCAGTACGCATTTATGACCCCAGAGGCCTACAAGGGCGTCCTCACAATGCAAAATGATGTGTGGGTAGACGGAAAGCACCTAGCCATCTTTAACAATGTTTAAAAAAAAGCAAGTGATTAAAGTGTCGGAAAGAGGCAGCCAATTGAGATAAGTGAGGTGGCATGAGAATGGGTTCTCAAAGTGTGGTGGGATTAGCGAACAGTCAGTCTATTGCATTCGCCTACTCAATAAGGGCATGGTTGTTTCGTTTTTATTTGAGATCCCTGCCGCAGTGAGGCTTCATGAATTATTCTTGTTAACCTGCTGTGAGAATTATAACTTGATCCACTTGTATATTTTATACTGCATTCTGTACAGTGCGCAGTTCTTTTTCTAAAACATTTATTTTTGTGCATGCTATACATTGTTTTTCTTTTCTAATCCCCCTTTAACCGCCTTTAATTGTGATGCTGCCCATTGTGGGACTCTTGAAAGGTTTTCTTATTATTGTTATTGGAATATAAAAATGTTTTTATTGACAAAGAGAATGTGACAACAGATGCAGCTATAACAAAGCACGTTAGAAAACAACAAAACAAAGTGAAAACGGTCAATTGAAGAAAATTAATAGATAATCCTCATTCATATACAGTAGATACCAGAAAATAATGGTCCCATGTCGGTCTCTTATTGGGTCAAAAGTATAATTATGTGTCTTCAGATGAGTTTTAAAAATAAAAAGGGATAGGCCTTGCCTAACATTTAACGGAAGGTCCTTCCCCAGGGAAGGACCGGTAACAGGAATGTTTCGATCCCCTCTGAGGCCCCGTTTTGGCCTCGGCACTGCCAGTGGCTTCTGTTCCATAGACCGAAGGTTTCCTGGCAGGTGGACGAGCTGCGCAAAGTGAAAGTTGAGTGTTGAGCCCTGATTAAACATGGCAGACTTTTCATCATTCCAAATGCTTGAATCCATTTTTCAGATTTTGTAAAATTAAGAGATTATTTATTTTTCCTTTTGTGAGGTGTAAATCAATGTTGGTGTCAAATACACATAATTTATGTGAACTGTGTTAGTCAAGGGAAGGCTTGAACCAAATTCTATTATTCTCCAGTATTTGCAATTAGGCCATTGTTTAAGTACTCTTCACTTGTATGCAAATAAGATGGCGCTTGGACTGATTGTCTGAAGTTAGTGGCCCCCTAACTTCCATGTTTTGCACAGATTTTTAGTTAGAGTGTCAAGCCCAGCTACAGCATGGGGGGTGATCTGGAGAGATGTGAGCCAGATGTTCAGTGTTTGGTTGAGAACAGTGCCCAGCCATTGAAACAGTAAGTGCAGATAGCGCTCAGATCTCGCATTGAATAAAAAAGAAATCATTATCAATAAGTAAAAAATAGGTACAGTATATATATTGAATGTCAAGTATGGATGCACAAATTGACCTAAGTTGGGGTAGGAGGCCAACAAGTAGAACCTGTGAACTCAATGAAAAGCGGTTATTGTTCCAGGGACTCAACAACTTCAAGTCTCTTAAGAGGCAACATATGCACTGAAGGTGAAGAGGGACCCACATTCAAACTACAACATTTGACCTAAAGTTGCTCTTGACGGGGCCGTAGGGCAGGTTAAATCTGCTGAATACACATCCGTGTAGAAAGCACAGTCGCTTGTGAACATATTTGCCCCACTCTTGAACTATTCCTCACATTTCAGACAAGGGATATAACATTTTATTTTATTTATTCTTTATTTTTGGGGTGGGACGCAATCACGAATGGAAGTGAAGTTCATACGATATTTAAAATTGTTGCACCTGCTCTGTGATGGTCTTACATGTCCAACTATATTGAGGACAAATATCATCATAAAGACCGATGAACACACCAGGCAGGCCCGAGAGGAAGTTGTGGAGAAGTTTGAAGCAGGATAAGGATCTGAAACATTTCACAAGCTTAAGCCTCTGGCAGAGCATTGTTTGATAAATCATATTGAAATGGAGAGAGCTTAAGACCTGTTCAAAGCTACCAAAGCTGTTCCTCTGAAATTTTAAACCAAAGAAGTTGCGCAATGATCAGAGATGGCGCGAAGATGCCCATGATCATTCTAAAGTTTCACAGCAATGGTGGGAATTCTGTCCGTTGGACAACTATTAGTCGCACATTGCACAAATCTGGACTTTATAGAAGTGTGATAAGAACAAAGCCATTTCTGCAAAGACAGCCATAAAAAGTCCTGTTTGAAGTTTGACAATGCAGCTGGGGGACTCAACGAATGTGGAAGTATGATGTTCTGTTGTCAGATGAGACCAATATTTTGGGCTTAATGCAAAACTTGGTATCTGGATGAAAAGTAACACTGTTTGAAAACACCATATCTATTGTCAAACACGGCGGTGGAAGATGTATTGTCTGGTGATGCTTTTCGTCAGCAGGTTCAGGGAAGATAGTTTAATGGAAAACGGATATAGCCAAATACAGGGGCAACTTTTAAAAGACCTGAAACTGGTTCAGAGGTTTACTTTGCAACAAGCCGTTGATCCTCAAAAATCTACAATGGAATGGTTCAAAACTAAACATGTCCAGATGTTACAATAGCCAAGTCAAAGTCCAAACCTGAATCCAATTGCCAATCTGTGGGAAGATCTGAAAACCTCTGTTCACACTCTATCAAATCTATGCGAGCCGGAGCTGTTTCACAAATGGGCAAAAATTTCAGTCTTGATTTGTGCCAAAATTAGACGTGCCCCAAAAGAATTACAGCTGTAACCGCAGCAAAAACTGAATCTATAAAATATGTACTCTGGAGGAATGAAAGCTCATGGCCCCATATAACGGTGGCTAAAATGCGTCAGACAGCATGACAAGACCAAAACTGAGTAATTTCATGCGAGGCACTTCACGTGGGCGTAATGAATTTTTGATTGAAGACTGAATTGAGACACCTCAAAAAATATATATCTGGCTCTTTTCCCTTTTAAGACTTTTAACAATATTTTGAATATTTTGGTGTACAATGGCAATTGTCTGATGAGAGAACGTTGTAGGCCCAACGAGTGGACTGCACAGCAAGGCTGCACAACAGATTGAAAAAAAAGCATGGTTATCGCAATCATGGGCCAATACATTTCATTTGAAAATATGCGCTGTTAGCTTACGTTGACAACTGAAATGTGCATCACTGTGCAATTGGTGACCAGTACCTACTAGAGGCCTCACTATAATTATGCTTAAAATATCTACCTCTAAAATGGGCAGCCTCCATGTGTAGAGTTTGCAGGTTCTTCCTGGGTTCACATGGGTTTTCTCTAGGCCCTACAGTTTCCTGCCACATTCCAAAAACATGCACGGCAGTCTGATTGATCCCTCCAAATTGTCCCTTGGTGTGAGTGTGAGGGCGAATGGTTGTTTGTCTCTGTGTGCCCTGCGATTGGCTGTTAACCACTTCAGGGTATTTCCCACCCATTGCCCGAAGACGGCTGGCATAGACTCCAGCACTCCCTGCTTCCTCATCAGGATACAGTGGTCTAGAAGATGAATGAATTAATGTATACCTCTAAAATGTATGTCATTAGTCTTTTTAAAGGGATGCTTGAGTGAGAAGTATGCTGATTATACTGCCGGTCATATTCAGTTTGACATGGCAGAGCTTGTGTTTTCTGTGTACAGTATTTTGCACTCCATCCTTCATACCAACATCACACAGGTTCCCCCTCCACGAATATCCCTCCAGAACTGTAATTAATTTAACAGTGTTTAAGATAGAGGACAGCCTCACCGTATGCAACTGCCACTGGCCGAGTGATTAAAAGTTTTCCGTTTCCGCTCTGTGCATTCCACTTTCATTTCTCCCATGCATGTTCCAACTGTACTCTTCAGGCCGCATTCAGTGATTGTAATTGTTACATCACTTTGTTGCAATGCTGGTTTGCATTCTTCAGTTTTTCGATAGCGTAATAATATCTGTCAGATCTGATCAAATCCTGCGTAGCCATCAGAGTTGCACACGTCAGCGTTCGTGCTTCCATTCTCACACTTCCTTCCTCGCTCCCCAATGCTGTGTAATAATATAGTTGACTTTACTGGATGTCCCCGGGTGGAATTCCTGGTGTTTGGTGAACCCGAGTCTTTCTAGTGTGAATTTTAGACACAGTGGACAGCAGTCATTAATCACCTGGCGGTGACGGAGCTCTTGCTTTTTGTGGGGTAGCAATATTCCGAATGAGTGTTGTGTTGTTGCTCACTTTCTGTTCGTTATATCCCTAGTGTTAAGATATGACTTCTGGTATTTTTCCTTCTTAACGAGGCCCTAGCTAAGATGTACGGCTGAGCTAAAACATACTCATCGTTTTACTTTGTGGCCTTCGCAGAGTCATTATGTCATTTTGAGAAAGCTTTATGATCCATTTTTCATTTTTAACAGTTCCCAAGCGTCGTCACTAAAACTGCTTCTACATTCTTCTCCTTCAGCCAAAATAAAGAAAGGATTAAAAATTGCAGAGCAGTGAACATCCATTTTTATCACCCCGGTTCAAATTACGGAGTTAACGTTTATGCCTCATGCAAATGAGCCGTTGCTCACCCTGACCTTTTACACCAGGAAAAATATTACTTTTGTGTAATTTTGACGACTCGAGGTGGGCTAAGGGAGTGGTACATGGTAAGAAGTAGAGAACACCCGTTCAAAAGAATATTGGGTTTTAAACTCATGGTAACAGCACCACGTCACTAAACCTAGCACTTTAAATGAAATTGTTGAACAAATTGGAAGCAGCTTACATTCACACAGCCGAGGGTCCAAATAATGAGTGGAGAACGGTTGCGAGGACAAGCCGCTTGCAGATTTCCTCTGTGTCTGCATGGAAAAAAAGTGAAATAAAAAAAATAAATAAGGATACCAAACAATAAGAGCTTTTGTATCTGTTCATAAGGTGTATGCTTAACTCTATGCCTTAAAGCTCATCGGCATTACTTTAAAAGGCTTCAAATCTCAAATGATCAAATGACAGATGGAATTTTAATAACCACTTTCATAAAAGCATTGAACAGAAAAAAATGCTTTGAATAAACATCATGTATCTCAGCAACTAAGTCACCATATCACCTGAAAGTATGGTCAGTCCTCTATACAGTCCTTCCATAATCTAAAATGTGAATTGTGGCGTCACACAACTATTTACTCAGGCCCCTTTTCAAATACAAGCAATAAAAAAAATGTGTACTATACTTGGTTCGTTAATTGTAACTTTTACAGAAACATTTTTCCTTCAGCATATGCCCTCTGAAGTGACTTTTGTGTTTGTAGTTGTCGAACAGGCTTGACCAAAGTATCCAGGCAGGCCCTGAAACTGCCTGACAACCTCTTGAAGTAGGTGGCAAAGTGGCCACCTTTGAATTTGATGTCAAGAATTAAGTATTACACTGCTTTGAAAGTGAAAATGCTTAAAGATTCTTATCATCAAAAATATGAGTTCTAAAATGCCGTGGATTGAGGAAAAGGTTTCTTCAGCCATCATCTGTACTTCTTTAATAATAATAATAATAATAATAATAATAATAATAATAATACATTTCATTTCTTGCCTTTCAAAACTCTCAAGGTCACTTTAAAGTCACAGAATACGTTTTTCTGTGGGTGATCAGTGGCAGCCACACGCGCCAGCGTTCACTCAACCCGGAAGTAACTAAAATAGAATGGTAAGACAAATAGATAGATAGAAAGCTAGCTAGCAAGCCAATAGAAAGCTAATAGTTTAAGGTGTCGGACGTTTCACTCCTCATCCAAAGAGCTTCGTTAGCAAACTAAAGTTATGCTGGTAACTCTGGCCCTATATACAGTATATCCCTATATCCCCTATTGGGCAGTGGCATGGGCAGTGGGCAGTGGCAGGTCTGTGTGATATGTGATCTTTAGGTGTCCCAGCCACCACGAGTCTCCCTGTCTAAGTGAGCATGCCACATAGACAGTAGTTATTGTAGGGTCTGTCTACCTACGCATGTAAAGCCTGGACACAGCAGATTGCGTGGAGGAAACCACTAGACTGGTTCAACGGGCATGAAGGTGGGCCCAGCAAAGCGTTGTGGAGCGCAAGTAGGGCACAGTGAGACACGTAGAACACTGTGGTCATCCACTGCATCTCGACCCGCCCGCAGCCGTCTTGACTCCGTCTTACCACTGGATTCAGATGGACTGGGACGAGAGAGTGAGGCAGACGACATTGCACAACTCTCCTTCACTTTAACAAACTCACACGCAAGTCATCTTCACCACCCCCAGTAAAGATGGTCATCTCTTGTCAAAGACGACGAACACCATATCCCTAAAAGATAGAGGTGGCAGTGCCAGACCTCTGCTCTGGTAGGGCCCTACTCTAAGGTTGCAGGAGGAGTAGACTACTCCATGAAGCCAATATGATAAAAACATTACAAATGCCATGGAATAAAGTAACCAATTCACAAGCTGCAGGAACGTCTGAATTTGTATCACTTTTTATGTAGCACTTTCTCAACTGTCACAATTGTAACAAAGCTTTTAACAGAACATTAAAACATAAAACAACAAAATAACAAAAATGGAACATATTCACTTGGAATGCAACTTCAAACTGCTATTAGCGTGATCTCCTGACAGACAAAAGAGTCTAGTAAAGTCCCTCTTATTTTCTTCCCGACTCTCCTCCTGCCTCAGGCAGCTGGAGGTCATATCAAAAGTTCCTCCGCTTGCTCTCTCACAGGATTAACAAAAGACCTGAAGCCCCCGGGTGAAGACACAGACACACAAAAACTTGGCTTGCAACAGTGTCCGCTTATATGGAGACATATAGGCACATGTTCACTCACATACCTCCGAATACATGAACGCGTGTGAATGACACCTTTAAAATGACTACGCTTTGGTCAAACTGTTGCATCATGCAAAATGTCGTTATGATTTTTCACAAAAATGTACCTTTGGTCGGGCACCAATCACAGAGAGGTGATGGATCGTTCAAACCAACACACTGCTCCTTATGACTAGGGGACAAAAACATTGTCTGTAGACAAGTCTTCAAAAGCAAACATTCGTTTGAGCTTCTTTCACCCTATCCCATTATAGCGTACCCCCGCTGAGTAAGATCTGGAGGTATATGCATGTAATAATAGAAAAGTATGCCCCCAGCATTAAATTCCCGGTAGCAAAGGCAGTTTCCCAAGTTTATATCAGCATATTCTTCAGGGGCATCCGTTTGTGTACAGACTGGCTGAAACATCTGGCTGGCAGCAATGGGATTTTCCTATTTTATTGATAGGAAAGCTTCTATTTGTTGGAAATAGTCTGAATGATCAAGTTGTTTGGACTCTTCCACCTTCAGTTAGATTTTTCAGTTTAACAGGGCATTGAAGTAGCATGAATGTGGAAGGCTCCTATTTGCAGAGCCAGCATCTTCAAAGATTATCCATTCTAAGCGCTGCTGGCTATATGAACTGAAACCTTCTACATGAATTATTTGCAGAATGCACCACCAAAGAGCCATATACTACAAAGTAAAAATGAGCTAGCAATAAAAACAATCAACATTCCTGTAATGCGGAAAATCCCAAATTGTTGAATGTCAGATTGTTATACAATATTCCGTTATAATAAATGTGAAATTGGCAATGTTTGTTTGGCTTGCAAGTATTTATTTGAAGGCGTATCAGCTTTTCTTGCATATTATAAATCAGCTGAAAATTTGCTGAAGTCTTGAATAGAATATTTTTCTTTTCTTTTGTCATCCACAGATTCCCATTGTATCCCAGAGGAGAGCGGTTTCATTTTGAATATGGTGTCTACTTACTCAACAAGAACATCGCTCAGGTGAAATATCAACACACGTCCAGTGCAATGAGTGCAAATCACGTGAAAACATCAACCATTTATCGGTGGAAATGCATTCATTCTCCAAGGGTGTCACCTAGATAAACAAAATCTACCTATATTGTATAGCATATGTAATGCTTTGATGAATTGACTGACAAAAGTGAGTCTTCGCAGTCCATCCATCCATCCATCCATCCATCCATCCATCCATCCATCCATCCACCTTCTGCTGCTTATCCAGGGTCGGGTCGCGGGGGCAGCACCTTCAGTAGGGAAGCCCATACTTCCCTCTACCCAGCCACTTCTTCCAGCTCGTCCTGGCGGATCCCAGGGCGTTGCCAGGCCAGCTGGGTGACATAGTCTCTCCAGCGTGTCCTGGGTCGTCCCCGGGGTCTTCTGCCTGTGAGGCATGCCCGGAACACCTCATCAGGGAGGCGTCCAGGAGGCATCCTATTCAGATGCCCGAGTCACTTCATATCCCTCCTCTGTATGTCAAAGAGAAGGGGCTCTCGGTGATATTGCAAGAACAAAAATAGTCGAAATAAATCCATTCATCCTTGCATCTATTTTCCACCTCTTATCTGGGGTCAGTCGCAAGGGCAGCAGATTTGACAGGGAAGCCCAGACTTGCCTCTCCCCAGCCACTTCTTCCAACTCTTTCACAGGCATCCCAAATCGTTCCAGGCCAGGTGGGAGGCATAATCATTTAGTGTCCAGCCGGTAGGACATGCCTTAAACACCTCACGATGGAGGGATCTAAGAGGGATCCTAAGTGGATTCCCGAGCTGTTGGGGTAATTCGCTATATGAACATCTTTAAACATCTTTTTGCATCGTTGTTTTTGTTTTGGACTTCCTGATACGTCATCCTACCTGCCTTTACATGATGTCACATCCCATTACGTCACATCCTATTGCGTCGCACCCTGTACCCTGTCCGTCTTATAAATGCTCTCTCAGTTTCGTCTCTCTTGCACTCGTTTTTTTCTTTCTGCCTCTCCTCGGCCAACACCCCACGATGCCCCTGCTGTCTACAAGATTAAACTAATTTATTCTGTTCAACACCTGGATTCCTGCTGATTTCAACATCCCACGATGTTGAAATCACTTCACGATCACTTTTAACCCATTACGAGCCATCTCATCTAGCTCCGATCAAGGAGCAGCGGCTCAGTCCTGAGTGCCGCCCAGATGACTATTTCTAAGGGAAAGCCCAGAGACTTTTTAGAAGAAAATCTTTCTTGGACCAGGGATCTTATTCTTTTAGTCACTACATCAGAGCCAACACTCTGTCTCTCACTTCACCCGAGTGTCCCAAACAAATGTGGTCGCAAATCCGATGACACGTCCACAAAGTCAATCATCGAACGACGACTTAGGGTGTCCTGTTCCCTTGTGCACATATAAGCCCTTATAGCTATATGTGGACTTGGTATCAGAGCACTTGACACCATTCCAGATCTCACTGTCATTGCCCACCTAAGCGCTGAAGTCCCCCCAGCAGAACGAAGGGATTCCTAGGGGGGAGCACTCTCTGCATAGTTTAGCTGTCTTGGGTTGTCTTTGAAAAAATCACTTCATGGTATTTGTACACAAATTGTCATTAACAAAGTATGTTGTCGTTGCTCCACACATAATATCACAGTATTACGTGATGTGCTCCACATGTGGACCCACCTGCGGAACAGATGATGGTCGACATCTGTTTCAGAATGACCCAAGTTTGAATCTGTATTGGTTTTATGGACAGAGGTGAAAACGATCTGCCGAGTCTGTAAGTCAGTCTGTCTGGATCTTACTTTCGACAAGATTCCTTTGAACCTTCTTTATTTATGTTGTTGTTTTATCAAATGAAAATGTTTAACTTTTGATATAGCACAACAGACTATTGTTTAAGATTTTATATCAGTAAACTTTTATTTTATTTTTTAACTCCTCAAGACTGCCTTCTATTAGTGGTCAAATTAAACTTTGAGCAAGCATTTTACCAAGTTCAAGTCATTTTTTTCCTTGGCATGTCAGAGTCTGATTGTGGCTCTGGTGGTGTTGGAGTCTTGATGGGAAAATTCCAACTGGCGCGGAGCTTTATTTCTTCTCGCTCGAAGGTTTTGCTTAATTGTTCAAGGGCCATAAGACTTTTACTGGAGGTTCATTTAAAATGTGACACCTGAAATAAATCATGGAGTAGTGATTCATGACTTAACCGTGAGAAGTAAATAGGGGGAAAAAAATCAATCTTGTTGGCTAATATTGGAAGTTGTAGTGGTGTGGTTGTTCCTTGTTGGGTTCTTCGCCAATTAAGTGACTGAGTTTAAGTATTATTTCTGAATGATATACATCTTTTTTTTATTTTTCATTTTTTATTACCGGTGGGAGTTACCCTGCACCATTCACCATCAATGATTGGTTTCAATTTTCAATAAAGCACTACAGTATTACCTTGGTTTTTGACAATAATCCATTCCAGAAGGACGTTCGAAAAGCGATTTGATTGAAATCCAAAACTATATTATGATCCTTCTATGTGGGGCTAATCCAATTTAAAAAAAAAAAGTTACATTTGCGTAAATCACAACAAACACGTCTGCTCTAGTACGTGTCACTTCCTTGTGTAAGGAATCCAAGAGCAGTCAAGTGACATTTTCAGATTTGCTTTGTTTGGTCGAAAACCCAATTTTCAGTCAGAATCTGTGGCGTAAAAATCTTGAACTTTCTGCTCGAAAATCGATTTAGTCAAGAAAAAAGATGAAAACAGAGTCATGACTGTACTTTCTATTTCTTTAATGCCTTTGATATTCAACGGATACAAAACTATTAACATGCCATTTTGGGTTCACTTGTTTGTAAAGAGGAGAAAAGTTCTGTTATTTTTTCGTAAATCTCACCATGTCAAACATATTTTTATAATGTTTTTTTATTTATTTATTTACACATTTATTTAGAGAACGTGGATCCTATTCACAATTAAGAGCGTTTAACCAGGTCCTTTCTACTCATAAAAATTCATCAAATCACGAACCGAATGAGGATTAAGCGGTCTGGAAAATCGATGGATGGATGGATCATGGTTGGCTTCAGAGATGTACAGCAATATCGGCCTTCTGCTTGGACGCATATGGTTTACTTTCGGTTTTCTCTCTTCCACTTAATCGTGAACTACATTGTTGTGAAATAACCATCCGGGGCTGCTTAGGCGATAATGATGAGATACAAAATATCCTGCTTTTCAAGAGTACGGCCTGAACTCAATCAGGTCTCAGTCACTAAACATGATAGGTTATATTTTGTGGGCCTAAGGCACAGGAAACCAAGTGCTGGGAACGAAAACAGAGCAAATCTGTTGGTGGCTAAGCGGGTCAGCTCGGGATTCATCTTTGTTTCCGTCTTCTGAGGAAAGTCTTCCGCTTTCTTTGGGCAATTTCGCACGGTGCAATGCAGGCAGGAGGCCATCTTGGTGGTCTTGTGTTGATGTCAGAGCCCCATCTGCAATTAAAAGTGGCATTTGTGGCTCTATAAAAAAGATGGTGATTACTCATGGATGTCTGGTTAGAGGTCAGTTGGAAATGGAAACATGATGAAATTGCTTTTATCATGGATTGAAAACGAAGACCAAATGTTTTTGATGAGGTGTTGAAACTATAAACTATTTGCATTCCGTGATGAGATAAACGTATCTGCAAAACACATCAGATGCCTTTTCTCTTGTAGGTCCAAATGTTTTGATTGAAAAGAAGTTGTTTTTGTAAAAGGTGGATATGTTCGATCTTCCTGCACCACAGAAATATTGACTCTGACGAATGAAGCGCTTTCAGTTATATTCAAACAAACTATTGGTCGTAGGCAAGAAACTATACCGAATCTGTACAAAACATCTTTGAATTTGTTCCCAGGAACTCGAATAGTGTACATATGTGGAAAACAACACAACAATGTGATATTTGATCCCAAAAGCATTACTCCTGGAAGAGAGATCTACCTTGGAATGTCTGAAGCATTTATCACCATTTTCACTACTTCTGAGAGGAAAAGGTGGGGGCTTGACAGCCTTAGCGGGATTTTTCTGGACTATTGAACTATTCCAGGTTTCCCTCTCTGAGTCTTGTGTTTCATGACTCGCGTACATTCCGAAGAAAGATTGTATGGAAAAAGAAAGCATCAGAACTGTGCACAGTTATGACCACAGTTTCCTTTAATATAATTCCACTTTGTCAGAACGCATCCCACTATACACTTTTCTGTTTACCGCACTCCCAAACTAAGGCTCTCCAGACACTGTACAGTATGTCAAATAAAGTTTGGAGTGAACTAATCTTTTCAGCCTATATATAGTTTATATGTATGTTATAGCTACAGAAGCAATTTCCAATTCACTTTTTCAAAAAATAAGAGGAAATATTCCATTGGAGCTCACATAACAAAATCCAAATGCGTACACATGTGACTGAGTTTTACTTAGGTGATACTGTACGGTCTTAAATTACAGCAGTAAATGAATCACGACTTTTAAAACTTGAAATATTGCTCACTGCCTGCCTCCTCATACCCTAACTCCACAACCATAGAATTGGGATCACAAACGTTGATCCGGACTATGCAGCTCGTATGTGAAGAGAAACTTGACCAGCTTTTTACTCTCCTACGGGAAAAATGAAAGCCCCTTCATACACAAATTATAAAAACGTAGGTCAGGATTTTTAGGATTTATTTACTTTTTGAAGTTTCTTTCATGTAAAGAAAGCATATTTTCTGAAAAACTGTCTGCTGTAGTTCCCACTGTCCTGCAATGGGTTAAATCTGATGAATTGCAGATTGCATTTCCGCTGAGCAAATCATCTGAAAAGATGGAGAAAAATGGATATACTGTAACAGTCCAGTGGTTTTCTAAAATCTTCAGTTAAAATGATCATTTTTGCAAGATTATTTTTACTCTCTTTGACAATAAATTTTCATTGACACATAGTGTTGTCCTTGGTTGTTCTTAGCAACGGCTTTCAGCCATTTTTAGAACATAACAATAGTTAAGTGTGACAGTTATTTTTTTCACCAAAGTAGGTAACGACTGTCCATCTGTTTCCATTCTGGTGAGGCATTTGCACATCTTTGGTGCGCGGTTTGTTTTGCCACCCTGCAAAACTAATTATGTCTCTGAGAAAAATGATCTGATGTGCCACCGCTAAATTATTGAAGAAGTTGAAACAATTGTTATTTTTTTTATGTCCAATTTGCCGTGTGACACAAAATCCATCTAACAAGTGAGAGATTTCTTCATGCTTTGGTTGTCGATATATGTGGGGGAGCTGCATAAAAAATAGTGTGCTGTAATTATTGGAGATGTGACTTCAATTCATGTCTTTGAATTTCCACATTTTGTGGTTTACTGTTGGCCTGTCCATGACCAAAAATTTACATTAAGTACAATGGTGTGTGGTTTTGTGTGTGCCTTTTTTTGTTTTTAGTAATTTTGTTTTGTTTTCATTTTTCATTTTTCTGTGGCTTTTGGGCTGCTGTAAAAAAAAACGAATTGCATTGTTTACTTATTTGCGTGTCTTCTGTAGTTTGGGACAAATGTCATTTCTGATACGACACATGCAAAACATACTCTCCAAATGTGGTTCAGTTTGATTGTGTGTCTGAATGCTGCTTGCTGGGAAGAAAGAAGAAAATCTCATCGTTGTTTCCAATGCAAACATATTAAGAGCCCTTTAACAAACTGGGGCCGAGGACTTTATGATCTCGAATCCCAGAGTTTAAATCACAGATTACAGGACCTTTCCTTATCTGATTGCAAGCAAAAACGCGGGTCACATTCCACTTGGGAAATTAATGTTTCTCCTTCTTTCCAAAAAGCATTGGACCACAAAGGCCAATTCATTTGTTGCTGACTGACTGGGCTGTAATAGCCGACAGTATCGTTTTTGTATTTTTAATAACATTTTATTTTGTTTTGACGCTTGCTTTTTTATTAATTTTACTTTACTGTCATTAGTTTTTACAGCAATTTGAGTGTTGATCAGAATTTGGAGTGGACTCGGGTTCATCAATATTATGTCAGGTGTAAAAATACTTGGGGACAAGCGAAGAGTATACTTTACTCTCACGTTAAACACGCTGACACATGCACAAAAACATTTTTATTCGCTGTGAATGGTGATACATTTTTTTCAAATGCGGAACCGTCGTTTCATAAGTGCTATATTTTTAATCCTGCATGGATGCCAGAACAATAATTACAATTCATAATAATTAAATGAATGATTCTCACGTCCATCCTTAATTGCCATTCGACAATGTTATCATTTATATCAATTTAGATACAATTTTCTGGATTGGTCGGAATCAAAAATATTAAGTTGGCGTCTCATTGCCATGCAGTTTTTTAACAATCATTTCCCATTTTTCTTTTTTGTAGTAAATAGTATTTCTTCCTTTCAAGCAGGAGAGCATCATGCTTTGAAATTAAGACTACAAAGCACTTATTTAGCATATTTTCAAAGGGGTGCCTCATTGTTACGTTTGGGTTCATAAGGCTGACATGGAGGATTGATGATCGTGTGGTATGCCAATATTGCAAACAGGAAGTAGCCCTCAGTGTTGTGACTTCACATGGGCCACATTGGTTTCAGGTTACTTGACTGCAGTAGCCTTAGCACCGATGTCTCACTTTGGTGAGAGTATGAACCCCCGAGATCACACTAACCTTGAATTATTGTGACTTTTCCAATCGGTTGATTTGCTTTGACAAAAAAAAACCATTGCCATATGAACAGAACACATAAGGACAGTAGCCCTTATTGTCATAACTAATGTCATCAGTACTCCCCTATTGTGCTGCCACAATCTTTCCCAAAATTATTTACATTTGCTGACTGACTTTGGCAGCAATAGGATACATTTTAAAAGTGTAGCAACAAGATATGCAAGCGAACAATCTGGTTTGAATTTGACTCAGACGGGCTCGGTGGATACACCACACCTGTGTTACATTACCGCAGAGACAAAAAAAACAGGGCCGGACGGGTGTTAAAGGACAGAGTGCAATGAAGAAGAGTTTTGAGTAAGGGATATTTAAAAATTGCTTTATTACATGCCTGGTCAAAATGTCAAAAGTTTCAGGGTGCACAAACTGTTGTGTTTCATCTCCTGAGGAAGGTTTTAAATACAGGATGGAGGATAAATTCAACAGGCCACCGTGAATGTACAAGTTTGAAAAATTCTGATGAACATGAATATTTTGTCTTGAATGAATTTATGTTAATTATTTTGGTATGCCAATTAAGACCTTTAAAAAGGTAATGTCAGAACAGGGCTCAGAGTGCAAACATCAGCTGAGGTGTGATTGATAGGTACCCGACCCACTGAATACCAGATCTCATTTTAAGTTGACAGCGAGTGGCCAAATTAGAGATTCATTGGACATGAAAAATAATTAAATTACATAATTAATTAGGACAAAAATGTACTTTTTACAACTTTTAATTTCACCATTAGGTATGAGTTTTACCGTTGTATAAGGCGCACCACATCATAGGGCACAGAATAGTAGCAGTTGTGGTATGTCCCTACTAGATAGCGCTATGCAATAGGTAATACAATAGTTTTATTTATCCAGAGCCTTCACAACCGCTGCAGCTGTATCTAAGCGCTTTACAGAACATTTACGCACCATAACAAGGCTTAAATAATTATTCACTATTGATTGATTTTCAATTACACTGTTCATGATAAGCACTTTGTTACAGCTTCGGCTGTTTTTAAAGTGCTATAGAAATCAATATATATTGTATTGTACACTCATTTAAAACAGATTATTTTCTTACAGACAGTGTATTGTAGGTGTTCAAATACCTGACATGTTTCGGCGTATACATCCGCCTTCGTTGACGTGACTTGGGCGCCGAAACATGTCAGGTATTTGAACACCTACAATACACTGTCTGTAAGAAAAAATAAAAATGTTTTAAATTAGATATCAAGTAGACAGGACGAACTTAATACAACTATGTATTGTACACTATTTAACAACGGCTTGTGATGCAATATAGGAGGTTTCACTCAAGTGGCTACTTTAGCAATCCTTTTTAGTTCACATATTGAGATGGAGTACCCCGATTTCAATGGTACTGGTTTTCACAATGGTAAATCGCTGCAGGACATACATTTTTTTGGGGATTATTCACAATATTTATTGAAAGTGAGGAAAGCCAGTGAGGCTGTCATCACAATTCTGTGTTTCGATGTTAGTCAGACTGCACACATGGGGGTTCAAGTGCAGGTGAAACTGTGACTGTTTGCAGTGTGAAATAGATCAGCATTGGAACATTGTGTGATAGCAGGCATCAGAAGCCATACAGGATAAAGGTACAGGTAAAGAAATTCTGCCAGATTTTTAGTTACATCTGTGTAAGCTCTCAGTCGTACAGGAGTGGTCCATCGATGAAAAGGTTTCTTCAGCCGTCATCTGTACTTCTTTGAAGGTGTCAGACGTTTCGCTTCTTATCCAAGAAACTTTGTCATCAAACTAAAGTCTTACTGGTAGTTTAGGCCCTATATATATCCCTACTGTCCAGACATGGCGGTGCTGGACTCTGCTATGATAGGTCCCTGCTCTCAGGTTGGGGGGAGCGGAGGACTACTCCCTGCCACTCCACTGATTGTTCCTATTGTCTGACTAACGACTGGCCTGAATGCCATCTGAATGCCATCTATGTTCTTTCGCTAAGTTTGAAAGGAGCGTAAAAGAAGCAATTTTCATAAAACAACTAAATCCTTCATTAAACCGGTTTGGTGGGGTGAGGTTCAATTTGGATCGTTCGTACAACAGCCTACTTAGGCAAAATAGGATTAGGAATACTGATGAGGTGATACCGGTGGAAGTGGGGCATTCAGGCCAGTCGTTAGTCAGACAATAGGAACAGTCAGTGGAGTAGCAGGGAGTAGTCCTCTGCTCCCCCCCAACCTGAGAGCAGGGACCTATCATAGCAGAGTCCGGCACCGCCATGTCTGGACAGTAGGGATATATATATAGGGCCTAGACTACCAGTAAGACTTTAGTTTGCTGACGAAGTTTCTTGGATAAGAAGCGAAACGTCCGACACCTTCAAAGAAGTACAGATGACGGCTGACGAAACCTTTTCATCGATCTTTTTAGTTATTTTTCACATCAAATTATGAATTGATTGGAGAGAGTATGTGATTTAAAATTTGTGTTTAAAAAAATTTGCTGTCGGTTAAACGGCATCCTTTACGGCATCCTTTACTTACTTACTGAATTTGTAGCTTTCAATTCTTTTTATTTTTGGTTTCACACAGAGCCTTAGTTTGTACGCTCCTGTATTTTGTTTTTCTACTGTCATTCCTTTCATAACTTTGCTGCTCTGAAATGTAGATTTCTCCACTGCGAGATAATAAAGGCAAATACAGATCCAAATTATTACAGGCCATAGACTCTGGGAGCTCACATCACAGCTATGGATGAAGAGCAATGTCCAGGTAAAGCTCATGGTCCTTGACCAGACGGATAGTCGCTGACACACAAATTGCAACATGGAATCTCACCCAACAATTGACCTTTTGTCCGTCATGAGTGAAGATGCAAGATTATGCTTTGCTAGTGGGCCCCATCTGCTTCGCCACATCATCCGCAATTAATCTCAACGTTCCTTTCGGCCCCCCCGCAGACACATTTGGATCTCGGGTTGGTTGATTGATAGTGACACACTAAGGGAAACGATCATACGTGGCAGAAGCTAAGCTTTCATTGTTTAATGTACAGAGCTGATGATAAACAGGCTGATTGGGTGGCTGGCCTGTACTGTAAGATTTCTATTGGCTCTTTTCTCCTGAGATTGTGTTTATTTGTGGTGAGTATATTGCCAAAAATCTGCAATACAGACTGCAAAGTCTTTGTGTTACATGTCTTTGTAATCGGGATGATCCAAATGTGACCCATTGTTCATTCAAACCCTCACGGTCACACCAACTGATTGCCTACCACACGATGTGTGGTAGGCAATCACACATATTGCGCAGTCTCCAAAGCCCTGAGTGAGATTTGTTGAATAATCAAACAGGGAAGGTGTTGAGACACGCAAAGACGTGATCAAGCATGAGGAGACCCGAACAGATCTGTTTCAATATGTCATCATGTGAAAGAGCCAGTGGGAGCCCCAAACTCCACCCTCTCTCCAACTAAAACCTCTCACCTTACAACTTTGCTCAATGGGACATGAAATTTCTCACCACGATCTGGTTAGCCCCATTACAAAGAATCCTGTGGGCAGTTTGAAAGCACGCTCAGGTGCACATATGGATATGTATGAAAGGAACTCCACTCGCATTCATCACCAAAATGAATGAAAAGGAAACTAAAAATGACTGGTAGTTTGAAGTGCAATTATCCTGAGCATTTTGTGGGATATGTTCCCTTCCACACAGATTTTTCTGATTTCGGTTATGACAGTTACAAACTATTCGTTCTATTAAATGTTTAAACTTTGGCGGTTTGGAGGAAAGAAAAGCAGTGTCCCGTTGTCTGGTCATTTCAAGTTGTAGAATAAGCAGTTGCCACTCAACTCCACTCCCATTTAACACACACGAGCTTTTAAGAGTCCTTTCAGCCAGATTTCTGTCCACCCCACGGCATGAAAACAGCTTTCCTGAAAATGACCTCTGATATTCTCATTTCATCTGATGCCAGTTTACTATCCGCCCTCATCCTCCTTGCCCCTTTGACATTATCTCACACACCATCCTTCTCAATAGATTTTCCTCCATTGGTATTGCCCACACCGCCCTAGTCTGGTTCCATTCATGCCTCAAAGACTAAGCTCACTTCATCAAGCTGTAGTCTTTTTTTATCCAAGTCTCATCCAGTTACTTTAGGTGTGTCCCAAGGCTATGTCCCATACTTTTCCTTATCGACCTCTTCCCAACTTGGCATTTTTTTAATAAAATCTTATCTCATTGTTTGGCAGATGATACTCCACACCATTTCTCCAGCTAACCCAGCATCTCAGTCACTTTCTCCACCCTCACTTTCTGTCGGAAATCAACTTTGGGTTCATGTATAAGTTCGTGAACCTTAACCTTGACAAAGCAGAATTTCTTCTGGTCTATACAAAAATTATACTATCCAAAGTTGGCAGTTTCCCTATCCCTATTGACCACTCCCAAGTTTCCCCTTCCTCTCAAGCCAAGAGTTTGCGAGTCGTCTATATACCACAAGCACCGTATATCAAATAACATAACCCGGTCATCCCATTTCCACCTGAGCATCATCACGTGTTAGAAAAGTTCATCTTGAACTCAAACTAGTTCAGTTTGAAGTTCAGAATTCAAAAATTTGAACTAAGTTTGAAAATGAACTAGCTCATTGTTTGTTTGTTTTTTCAATAGAACCTAATTGTGTTATGGTTGGCCCTGTGGACAAAACTGTGCCGTCATCTGGTCAGGTCCCAAGGGTTGGACTGAGCCATGATAGGTTTTTGTGTTGATCAGGTATCTTTTGGATTCTTCTTTCAACAGCTGGGGTTTGAAACAGCTGTCTTGTGCAACTCTCGCGGTCTGAGTTTGCATTTCAAATAGTCTGAGGTTGTCATGGCTACAGTTTTCATAGCTCATATCACAGATATGGACAATCTTCATACCGCCCCATTGACAACTGTTAAACAAGGACTTTTCATATTATTGATTTGAAAAGTCCATATTTAAACATGTTTTTTTTCATGAATAAATCATGAATTTGACCCATAACCTGTTCAACTCACTTAAAAAATACACCAGGGTTATTTAGATTTTTTTTAAATCAAATATTGAAATTTGTTTTTGTGTTTCAGTTCACTTTGTTTCACTTTTGTAAACCTAATGCATTAGGCTTGGGGAAAAACACCTTCATCTTGCACGTTTTTTCACAAAAGAACATAATTAAATTAGACATATTTACCTCAGGATTGTTTTTCTTTTTCTTCTTCTTTATACTATTATTATTACTGTTTTTTTAACTTGCATCGCTGAATGGATTTTTGACCTTAGCAGTTCTCATGGGATCATAATCCTTTATAAGACCTACTGACACTTAACCATCACCCCTTCCCAAGAAAAGCATATATGAATCTATTTATACGTCTCTGATGACTTGTTTGAATCTTGCCCTCAAGCTAGGTGCTTTGAAATAAGCAGCCCATTAGATAAGATCAATCTGTTTTAGTATGGATGTAAAGAGAAGAGGCGTTACTATGGCACCGGAGTGGAAAGAACAGATGTCAGCTGGAATGGGCAGTGGGTGTGTCCATTTCTGTGTGGTTGTGTGTGGGCCTGTAGACGTGTGAGACACAAGGGCCTCTGTGATTTATTCAGAATGTGTGACATGATGCTCTTATCCTGCTCAGTAATATAGAGCAAATAAACTTGGCCGGGCTAGTGATGGTTTGATGTGACAATGCTCAACTGTTGGGAGATTGTGGTACATGAACCACCATTTGAAGAGGACTTTTTAGTTTTGTTTTTTAAAACAGTTTTTCTTTTATTCTTTTTACCACCCGCATCTTACCCGTGTCTCCCTACACCTTCTCCTCTGTGCTCCATATGGCTGTTATCAACTAAAGATGTCCATTGTGGATCAGAGAAGCAATAGTCTGATGTCAAGAGAAAAACAGTGTAAAGGTGAAGGAATGTGCGAAGTCCCCCTCTGTGGGTGGGAGTTCATGTCAGAACACAATGATGTGTTCTGACAAGTGTGCAGTTAATATGTTGGGTGTGTGGTTAATATGTTGTGCTCATTGTTTTTGTTGTTTTTTGTTTGTTTCCTTCACGCCCCCAGCTAAGATATCAGCATGGCTTGACGACCCCAGACCTGCAGCAAACACTCCCCAACCTGAAGAACTTTCTGGAACACGGCCTGCTTGTCCGATGGTAAGCTCACATGTGTTGCACCATTAAGCTCACATGTATTGCACTATACAAGCAAAATATTTAGAAATGTTTTTCAGTGAGAGCCACACATACAGACGCGCGTATACACACACACACACACACACACACACACACACACACACACACACACACACACACACACACACACACACACACACACACACACACACACACACACACACACACACACACACACACATATATGTATATGTGATTTCAATAAAATGTCAGAATTTATTATTTAAAATAACTGTGATAATCCTCACCATTAATATGAATGGTTTTCTGTTCCTCATAATTGGTAAAAATCCAGCCAAACTATTGGAATGAAAGTCCACTTGCCACGTCCATATGCGAAGTTACTGCTCGCTCGCCTGCACACTGCTCATTAGCTTGCACGCTTGCTTTTTGCTGTCTCTCGCAGAGTATACTGATGCTAACGTTAGCATGGGGCTTGTCAAAGTGCCACTAACATTCGACTGTTTCATTGATGATATTGTTTCATTGAAATTACAATGGCGGTAGAACCTTTTCTCTCGACAAAGTCAAATCCTTCAGTCCATTCAACCTGAAGTGTACGCTACTCGTCTTCTCTTTTTACTTGTCCGCTTATTCAAAAAGGGGCGTTTACCTGTTTCGACATCAACGGCACTTAAGTCAGTGTCATCCAATCAAATTGCGCTTTCAGCCAACTGCAGCATGAACAGGAAATTAATAGCGAAAAAGGGAGAATATGTACCGTAAAGTCTCGTTATATCGAAATTGTCGGGAGTTGGAAAAAATATTGATATAACCGGACTATCAATATATCCGATCCTGCGCCGAACTGCATTAAAAGTAGGCAATAAATGGGGGATCTTTGCTATGGCATGTAATTTTCTCCTTGAGTTCATGGATTGCGTATCGGGCATGCTTTTGTACTGTAGTGAAGTGAACTTATGTAATAGTCACATAATAAGTCACTTAATAAGTGACTTATGCATAAAATAAAAACGTCTTTACACTTTTTTAATCACTACTGCCTTTCTAAAATTCAACCAATGCAAAAAACCACGAACGCCAGCATGTACATTTGAAAAACAGTGATTATTGCAAGTGATAAATATATCTGAATACAACACAATTAAATATATATATGGAAAACAAAAACTGTGACGTTTACATTACTGACGTTGATAAAGTATTCTGCAGCATGTCGAACTCTTTCGCAAATTCTTGTTGGATTCTCCTCCACTGCCACTATTGCCTTGTAGTTTGTTCCGATATCACAATTCTTACGTTTCCCCATGGTTGAAATTGGTGTTGAACAACTGTACATAAGAAGACTACAGTATGTTTCAGATGCTATTGCAGCAGTAATGAAAGATGTGAGCAAGACACGAAAACTGGTCACGTGACCAAGGGTGTTACAGATACAGATTTCGCTAATGGTGGTACTATATTGAAATCCTTAAACAAATATCGATTCAGCTTTAAGCTGCTTTTGTATCGATATAAGCAGGGAGGCTGGCGGGAGATGAAAAGGGCATCGTAGTAACCGGATTATCGTAATAACCGGGTATCGTACTCACCGGAACTAATTATATCATAAAAGACTAGAAATTTGCCGGGAAATGAAAATATTATCGTAATAAGCAGTACTATCGATATAAACGATATCGATATAACGAGACTTTACTGTATTTAGTTTTATCTGCAAGCCAGATGCAATCATCAAAAGAGCCATATATGGCTCGCGAGCCATAGGTTCCCGACCCCTGTTCTAAAGGGAGCACCACATCATACATATACATTTTCAAGACCAAGTGGTGCTTGACTGAATACATTTCAGTCAAATATTTAATCCAAAGGCGAAATGAATCATGCAATGAAATGCCATCTTAATTTTTTTGCTTAGTGTTAACACTTCAATGATTTTATGATTTTTTTTTTTGTGTGTGTCAAATCCAAGGCCTGACCAAGCACAAAGCTGTCTTTCATCTCCGCTTCCCTCTACGGGATCTCAAATGTGTTTTACACACATTCATTGAATAATCTTGTGTTTTGAAAGAAGAGAAGCCATCAAAAGTCTGCGCTCTCCAACGGGCCCGTCCTCCGATTACCTCCTAATGGGAAGTGGAAGGGCCCAAAGATAGATGAGATCAAAGCTTATACCCTGCTTGGTGTGCATGTGTGCTGTTGCGTACATACGTGGGTGAGACAACCAGAACAGGCACAAAACTCAATACTAATTCCCATTTCATCTGCTTAATCGAAATGTTTTCCTCTTGCCGCAATAAACACATGCTGACCATTAAAAAGCCTTCATGCTTCCCCGTTGGAATTCTGACCACAGGTAATGAAAAATGCAAGCAAAGTAGAAGCTATTAACATGGGGTTCTTTCCAGCTCCAGCTCGAAATTTAAACCAACAACCAAATCCTTATATATGAGAATTATTTGTCCTGCCTGATAAAGGAATTTACAGTTTCTTTCACCCCAGTTAAAAATGCTTGCCAAAAACTTCAAACCTCCATAATCAACGATATGATACCTAATTTTAATCAGATTCTTTTCTTACAGACACTGTATTGTAGGTGTTTCAAATACCTGACATGTTTCGGCGT
Source organism: Hippocampus bargibanti (assembly GCF_051943395.1). Classification (NCBI taxonomy): domain Eukaryota; kingdom Metazoa; phylum Chordata; class Actinopteri; order Syngnathiformes; family Syngnathidae; genus Hippocampus; species Hippocampus bargibanti. The sequence continues at coordinate 4,500,030 of NC_142749.1, read as the reverse complement.
ATACTTCCGCGAGGATGGGTGAAGGCGGAAGTATATGCCGAAAATTGGACACCATTTTCCAGTCGCAGTCTTTACTCCCCACCAAGCCTTAATCATTTGGTTCAATTTGGATCAATTTGGTTACCAAGAATGTTGTCACTATTGCCTGCCTAAGATCAAATCACGGTGGTTGACTGGTGAGCACATCCGCCTCACAGTACAGTAGTACAGGGTAGATTCAGGGCTCTGGCTTTCCCGTGTGGTGATTGCCAACTCTCCCCGTGCCTTTTTGGGTTTTCTCCGCGTGGTACGGTTTCTTTCCATATTCCAAATAACATGCATGGCAGATGGCAGCTTAATGGAACGGTTCGGAAAATGAATATATATATATATATATATAATATATATATATATATATATATATATATATATATATATATAATATATATATATATATATATGCCATGCATGTCAACCCTCGGCGTTCAGTAGTGCTTTGTCTGTTTCAGTCCACAGATTTGAGTGAGGTGTCAGTTAATACACGTCCACTAGAGCGTACCGTAGCCAGGAAATAACTTGTGACTTGAAGAAACTTAAAGGACAACCGACGTCTCCGGACGAGTTGTGTCCATAATTTGTAAAATGACTTCAAATGACTTCTACTGAGTGTATTTTACAAAGATTCCATCGCATATAGCTATATTTTACGTTTTAAGACTCACGCTGAACATTCAGGAAGTCTTGTTTTTGAGTTGGTGACGAGTCCTCACGTTACGTCATGAAAGGACCCCCCCCCCTCGACCGACAAAAAGACACATTGTCGCAGTCCTTTATCACGTCAATGTATTTTGCTATACTGTTTATCTGAAAACCTTGATGTTACATCCAAAAGCCGCCAGCAGAGGGAGTCCAAGCTCCATGAAAGGAATCTATCAGCCTGTGGAAACGGGCTGATTCATTCCTCACGAGAGCTGGTCGCCATTTTTGGGTCTGACATTCCCCCCTGCCCGTTTGCCTCAAAATGACACGGAAAAAATTCTTTAATCGATTGCAAACATTTATGCTTTCCTCTTCAGAACTATTTGAATCATATTCATAACTGGATGTGTAACAAGAAAGCATATTATCCGAATCTGAAGCCATTGTTTTTATTCTCCAGCAATGCAAGACATCTTGGCGTGACGTCACAAACTGGGGGCGGGACTGAAAATGCCCAATTCGCAGCTCAATTTTTTTTGCAGATTTTGGACACTTCAAGTCATTTTTATTTGTGTTTTGCATTTGAATAAAAATACCAGACTGCGTGTTTTGGGTATTTTAGATGCTATAAAACATTTTTCTGATGTCAGTTAAAAAACAAAAAAGTGGTGTCGGTTGTCCTTTAAGAAATGCTGCCATTTAACTGTTCGAATATTTACTGTGAATGTGTAAATTGATGATATCCTCATAAAATTGCAAATAATATTTGCTATTTTTGCTAGCTTTGGAGCTGTCCAACCTTACTTAATGATTTCGACCTATTCTTGAAAAGTATGTCTTAAAAAATGGCTTTAACAGTATATCTGCAACAAAATCCAGTTCTTCTCCTCCTTCAGCCATTGTGGGTTGACAAAAACCCTACGTATTAAATCAACACAACCATATATTTGCTTATGCAGCTCGCTACAAATACAGTGTGCTAGCTCTGGCCAGTTTGCTCTTATCTTTTTCAATCTATTGTTTTTAAGCAGCGTTTTCTATTGAATACTATTATATACCAAATGGTGAGTATAGTTTTGCTTTTTGGAATGTTGCTGTGCCAATGGCCAGTTTGTGTTTGGGCGCCTTTTACTGACCATCTTCATCTTTATTTAGTTCATAGAGTTGCTTGTTCTGTAGCCACAAGGGGACACAATCCAGTGTCTTCTTGTGCCGGTCCCAAGCCCGGATAAATACAGAGGGTTGTGTCAGGAAGGGCATCCGACGTAAAAGCTTGGCCAAAACAAACATGCGGATCAAACCTCTGAAGATGGAGGACACTGATTCGCTGTGGTGACCCCTGGAAGGGAAAAGTCGAAAAGAAAAGAAGAATTAGTTTTTTTATTGTTAGCTACCTGATTGCCTTGGCTTCCATGTTTCTGTATGATAGGGACGTTGCTGTTTGAAGTCTGTCATAGAGCGGACGGGCATTTCCAATGCTTCTTCACAATTGTTCTGCATGTCACATTCTCTTCATGTAAGGTTTCAAGGTCAATATCAGCGGCCCTTTTGAGTCTGCCATGTGTTGGATGGTGGAACCATCCACATGACAAGTACACATTCAACGCATTACTTGACAATTTCTGTCAGACATGTCCAAATGAAAACAGTGAGGCAATTCAGTAGCGAACATGAATCTTCTGAGAGCACAAAGAGAATCTTTTTCACCTTTGAACCCACTTAAGAGCTAGCAGAATGGTACGAATAAGGAGTCTGTGTGTATTATAAATGGCTATGCCTATCAGAAAAGGGAGGGCCCATTTAAGTTAATTTATGGCTTCACTACTCAGGCGAGGTGGGCTGTTTCAGATTGCGGGTCTGTTATCTGTTACAGCGGAAAATGTCTGGCATACTTTGGTGAGCGCCTGCTGTGCACTTGTGGATGACAGCGAAAGTGCAGGCTCACAAATGTTGGAAAGTAGAGTGCTTTTCAGAGTGATGTAGCTGCAGTTAGTTTTAGATGTAGGCTTAAGAACAGAATACTGTAGATTTTGATGTGATTTTTTTTATTTGTATGTTAACTCATTTACTGCCAGACGTGCAAAAATGTGTTAATTTCAGTGCCGTTTTTTTATTCACTGTCACTTGAATTCCAGGACCCACAGAATATTGAGTTTTAGGACTACATAAACATTCAATGCAGCGTAAGAAACCTTAGACTTTCTTCTTTAATCAGAAAAAAAGAAAAAAAAGTCTGGAGTTATATGTGCTTGAAATGTGGGTGGCTGTCGAAAACTCAATGCAATGCATACATATTGGCTGATATAGCGCTTTAACAACAGCTGAAGCTGGAACAAAGCGCTAACATGGAAAAAAGGGAAATGCTTACCCCTTGTGGAAGGGAAAAACATTGCCTGAGGCCATGGCCAGTGCTTTATTGGCACCCAAACAAGAAAAAACAAAACCCGAACAAATTTGGGAATGGCGCTTCATGTCATAGTTTCAATTCCCGAATACATTTGTGAATGGCAGTGAATGAGTTAATAAGTAGGGATAAAAAGTGTGCACGATTACTGATTTGGTGTGTTCCATTCCTCCACAGTGACCGACATCATGTATCCAGCGCCATCCCAGTACCAGCCAAGTCTCACCTCGGCGTGCCCACCGCCTCAGAAGTCACCTACCCACGGCACACCAGCTCCCCAGACCGCGGACTGAGGAAGAGAGCGAGCTCCGAGACCGACAAGTACAAGACAAAAGCTCCACCCAGTTATGGCACCGCCGTGGGTCAAGAGGCAGCCGCGATAGCCCAAACAATGCAATCATCTCCGCCTAAACTCTTGTCTTCCTCCCTGGATGCCAACATGGCCTCACTTGACCTCACCGAGCCCACTGAAGCCAAAGAGGAGGAAAAGGCGATCGAGGAGGTTAGTGATGCAGCCTCCATAGTGGAGATACAAAACAGCACTGACAGAGAAACAAAGGTCCACCAAGATCAGACGGAAGAGCAAAAGAACCAGACTTCTTCTCCATTAGGAGGCACCACTGATGATCCAATGGCCGCAAGTCAGCATGCAAGCGGCATGAACGGCTCTCTTGTTCCAGGACCAGTAACATGCTTGATTCCAAGTCCTGGTCCATGCTGCTCAGTGGAGCAAGCCGAGGAGATCATGGGGACCGAGGCGACCAACTTGGGCCTGGGAATTGGTCTACGGGTGGGTTTAGAGCTTGCGGAAGAGACCCGGATGGAAGACTACCGCTGCATTCCAGTGGACCAAGCGGTAGCAGTGGAATGTGATGAGCAGGTTCTGGGGGAGTTGGATGCCGCTGGCTTTGAGGAGTTCTCCAGACGCATCTACGCCCTGAATGAGAACATGTCCAGCTTCCGGCGACCTCGCAAAAACTCGGACAAGTGAGGCAGGTGAACTGGAGGAGAATGGCAGGCAGAAGTAAAAGAAAAAAATTGCACAGGGATTTTGGTCACAAATAAGGCAGGGATGTGAAATGACAGGACAATGGTGGAATTATCCTGGAATAATGACCGATTTGCACTTACCACAAAAAATTCCAATGCATATTTTAAAATGAAATGCAATTACACTTATAAGTATCGGGACAGCCATCTTTTTTTTTCAGAGCTGGCATTAATATATATATTTTAGCAATGGAACCAATTATACTGATCATTCAATTCATTTCACTCAGAAAATATTGGACCTTACTATGAACCATTTCTATCATGTAAACAAAGCACCATTCACATCTTGTTCACGAGCGACATATACTCATCCAAGAACAATTGTTTTCTGCCGGAACTCACAACAATCTACTTTTCCCTACTAACATACCTCAGGATTAACTTCTACCAAACAGGTTTTTGCACGCTTCACTGTTATGACTCTTGAATGGTCAAACCGTCGACACACGGCCTGTTTTTTGATCTCACTCGTGGAATTGATTGTTAATTGCAACTTCAACCAATTGGGGCATCCACCAAAGCATTACTCCACTCATTACAACGCTTGTATGAAAACGGGAGTTAACATTGTAAAAGAAGTTCAAACCAATAAAATAAAATTACCAGTATTTATGTTCGATCAAAATATTTAGTATAACACCCAACCCCAGTGCACACCCTACACTGTCATCATTATTACAGCAATGACCGTAATCATTGCTGTAATAATGATGATGAACGGCGTACATGCTAATGTAAAGATGCTTGCCGAACCTTGCATGGCAACGGTGACGAGCACGTGGGAATTTGTATACATGCATGCCAGGTGTTTGTTCACATCAACAGGCACACAAATCACTATCCCACTAATGACCTTTAAACAAATGGGAGGTGGTTACTGGAATTTGCTTTCATGCGCATTCACTCAATTCCCATAAACTCCCTTGGACCATTATGATTGTCTTTTATGTCGTTCTTCCCCATTGTTCACATAAGTAGCGAAATACACTGATTCGTATTTAGTAGACCTTCAATGTTATGTCTGTAATCAGATGGAAGTGTAATGATATTATGTATCTCCATTCATTCATCTGGGATTTTCATCTCAGTGATCGGAATACTTACTGATATGCAGAAAAACCGAAATAATCAGTTTATTTATGTCCCAGGAATGTTGTTTTTATTTTTCTGATCAACTAAAAGGTTTGTGTTCTAGCCCCTAAATTAAAAAGAATGTATATTCTAAAGTATATCACAACCAATGTGTTGGTCCTCAATGTGGACAACAGGAGTGTCAAGATCATCCAATGGCAGTTTCATTTCAGCTCCAGTTTTGTCCCGATGGACGTTTAGGAGGTATTTTGTGTAAAATGACTAAATGAACTATGTTATGATCATTTCTTTCGACTGCAAGGTGGTTCAGTAAGTGACCATGTACATATACTTTTGTATGGGTTTCTTTTTGTTATTAAAGACTTGCAGTCCATTTGATGTATACTTCTGTTTGTTTATTTATTGACACCATTTTGTGTTATATGAAAATATATATATATATATATATATAGTAAAGTCTCGTTATATCGATATCGGATATATCGATAGTCCCGGTTATATCGATACTATTTCTATGAGCAGAGAGAAAATTACATGAAACAGGGTCGGATATAGAGTCCCGAGAGAGAGAGAGAGATAGATAGATATATATATATATATATATAGTGAGAGAGAGAGATATAGATAGATATATATATTTTTTTTTTTATATGACGTATTTTATGGTGTATGAGGCGCACCCAAAGGCTTTGATTTTCTTCAAAAGATGACACTGCGTCTTTTACGTAGTTGAGCCTTAATGGTGAAGTAATACTGAGCCTCAACTGGTCTCAACTAATTTCAGCGGCCACAAATTCATTTCTCATTGTAAAAGAAGTAATGTGTAACCCCAGCCTCTACTGTAGCTCCTTATAATGTGGTGTGCCTTATATTTGGAAAACTGTTATCGATTTACAGATTATTTTTGAAAAATGTTTTTCATTCATTGAAGGTGCACCTTATATATGGAAAAGTTTGAAAATCCACCATTCATTGTGGGTACCCCTTATACACCGGAAAATATGGTATGCATATGTATTTTTTTAAACCTCACTAAAGTATGACTGAAATAATTTTGGCCTCTCAGTATTAATCAAAATTACCCACCTTTGACCCTGAAAGATTTCCAGATGCTGTAAAAACCAGTACTTCCACTTTACTTGAAAAGGAGCATTACTGTCCAAATTAAGCCCAAGGGCTCAGTCTAGCCCTCACATCATTTTATTCAGCCCACGAAAGCAAATCAAACTTGTGAAATTCCATGATGCTTGCTAGAGCAAAAAGGCGTTTTCATGTTTATTATGTTTGTTAAAGTCATTATAAGTGCCTTGCACGCTGGGTCTGAGAGGACAGTCATTTCATCCGTGGATAAAAAAGGGATTTGATACCCCTCCTATATAGGAAAGGCATATTTACAGTAAGTGTGGCCAATTGATTGATTAATAAAAATAATAATAATAATAATAATAATGCATTACATTTTAAGCGCCTTTCAAAGCTCTCAAGGACACTTTACAGTCACAGACAAGCATAGGTACTATAATAAATAAAATTGAATCACAAATACAATGCCATAAATAAAATACAATTATAAATAGAAACGGAGAGAGCTACACAGAAAATGCAATTTTAAATAGATGGGTTTTGAGATGTAATAATGATTGATGTATTGATTGACTGATGGATTGATTGATTGATTGATTGGTTTGTTGTTTTTTTTTTGGTTGGTTGATTGGTTGACACAATTCATTCATCACTGCATGGCTTGATATTGATACAGCACTCACCACTTTATTGTCCTCAAATGACCGCCTGATCCATAAGTCTTATAGCATGAAGTGACAACAATGCAAGAGTCAAACATCACTTTTGGCAAGCACCCAACTCTTCGATTGAACGTCAACATAGAATTCGAAAGTACTTCGTCATTCATTAGCAAGCTGAGACGTCATTCAGGGACTCAAACTTGCTTCATAAGTGGAATGAACAGGTGTCTCCAGACAATGTTACAAGTGCAGAGGGAAGGAGACTCCACAGCGTCACTCAAAGCCCAGACGTGGATGTTTCCACTCATCCTGGCCCTGCTCTGACTATCCACTTGGCTGGTTAACAGTAAGCACGATTTTCAGCTCAGCTGTGGAAACCATCTCCTAAACCGGACGATTTGGATAAGATCCCAGTGCCCTCAATACAGTTGCAGCAATAAAAAATATATAATAAAAACTTTGCTTTTTGGCCAAACCTTTCCCTGACCCATTTTCCACATGTTGCAGCAGCCTCTTGAATTAAATTTTGTTCCAGCAATAAATCAACCAAACAATTGAGGAGCAATGATGTCATCACATTAATGTGACAATTGAGTTGGGAATTCATCCTTGCGGACTTTTTGATGTGCTGTAATTATCTACCGGGAGGATGGATGATGCAATTGACACCCAAAATACTATAGTGCTCAACATATAGCACCAAATGGATTCCATCCGCAGCTGACGATCATATACAATAAGTAAAGGCATATTACTGTATTTAAGAAAAAAATGTGTTACTTATGATGTAATGCTTTTTCATTCATTGTGTTTTCATGGATTACACCAGATCTCTTTGTTGTAGTTACATTGAGACCTCAACTTACGAACTTAATTGGTTCCCAGACTGTGTAAGGTGAAAAGTGTGTATCTCAAAAAAAAATTCCCATAGGAAACCATTAAAATGGGAATAATCTGTTCCCAGGTTTCCATAAAATATACTTTTCAACTAAATAAGCCTTAAAACTACACACAACATACCTTATTCTATGTATAATAAATGTGCTATTGTATTGTAATGAAAGAAATACACTGCATTGTATCGATGAGAAGGTTTCTTCAGCCGTCATCTGTACAATTTTGAAGGTTTCGGACGTTTCGCCTCCTATCCAAGAGGCTTCGTCAGCGAAGTCAGCGACCACTCCTGTACGACTGAGAGCTTACACAGACGTACTGCATTGTATCATAAAGTCACTTTATTTACATCATTTATGGCTTGATGGAGGTCGAAGGTCAAAGGGAATTGCTGTTTGGAAAGAGGCGCATTACATGAGGACTTTAATTAAAGAAATAAACTGTGCTGTAAGATAAAGTTTTATTTACCTTTTTGATGGTCGTTGATGGCTTATGGAAGGAGAGTCACCTTCCATAAGGACTGTTGGTAACTTAACCTCTGGTGCTGTTCGGTCGCGTGCTTCCGCCGAAGATCACTCCGCCAGCCGTGGTGGGTGTGTATTATGAAAATAGTGCTTATTATAAGGTTTAATTTTCATAAATGTGACGTTTGTAAGACGAAAAGTTTGTAAGATAAGGTGTTTGTAAGTTGAGGTCTCACTGTACAACAAAATTACACTTTACAGCCCTGCATTTATTTTGAATTTCCTGTGATTTCTTCATTTCTTTATTTATGGGTCCCATAATTTCTGGTGTATAAGGCACAAACAAAGGCTTTTCTTCAAAAGATGACCCTGCGCCTTATACGTAGGTGCGCCTTATTTGTAAAGATATATATATAGCCACAACTGGTCTCACAACTACTGTCAGCACCCACTGAGTCCATTTTCCCCCCGTAGAACAAATAGTGAGTAATGACAGCATCTATTATCGCACTTTGTATGTATTGTGGTGTCTCTTATATTTACAAAACTTTTAGATATTTATAACTATTACATTTGGAAAACTTTTTAGATTCATTGGAGGTGTGCCTTTCAGTCCGGTGTGACTTGTCTACGGAAAAAGTTTGAAAATACATATTTCATTCAGGGTGCGCCTTATATTCCGGTGTGCCTTATGCACCGGAAAATACAGTGTGGTCCAGCGCAACCCTTATGATAAGGCGTTTCACATAATAGATGTCTGGATTTATTTATTTTTTCAGTTTTTTGACATTTATTTTGAAAATTCCATCTTCTTAAACCGTCATGGAATAGTTTTTCTACCTCCCACACATTGAAATCCTTATCAAAGTTTGTAAATACACCATTCATTCAGAGTGCACCTTATACTCCGGTGCGCCTTATACACCGGAAAATAGAGGTGTTTTTGTGTATATACAATGTGGTCCAGCGCAACCCTTATGATAATGCAGTTCAGATAATGGATGTCTGAATTTTTTTTCCTGTTTTGTAACATTTATTTTGAAACTTCCATCTTCTTGAACTGTCATGGAATCGTTTTTCTACCCCACACATTGAAATCCTTATCAAAGTGTGAAAATACACCATTCATTCGGGGTGCGCCTCATACTCCGGTGCGCCTGATATACCGTAAAATACAGTGTGTGTGTGTATATATATATATATATATATATATATATATATATACAGTAAAGTCTCGTTATATCGATATTCAAGGGAGTCCGAAAAAATATCGATATAACCGGGACTATCGATATATCCGACCCTGTTTGCATTTCTCCGTGCGTGTATAGAAATAGTATCGATATAACCGGGACTATCGATATATCCGATATCGATATAACGAGACTTTACTGTATATATATATATATATATATGATGATGCCCAGTGCAAGTGCCTTATGATAAAGTCTTTCAGATAATGGATGTCTGGATTTTTTTTCCAGTTTTGTAACATTTATTTTGAAGCTTCCATCTTCTTCTGGAATTGTCATGGAATTGTTTTTCTACCCCACACATTGAAATCCGTATCAAATCATATTTTGTTGAGAGAAGCACATCCTTATTACACACATACACACAGGCATCCATTCATCTATTTTCAATACTGCTTATCCTGAACGTAATTGTGGGAAGTTGCCAGAGCCCATCTCAACTGACTACATTGCAGACTGGTCGCCAATCAGTGGCATGGCACATACAGAGACATGTGACGTTTTACACTCACATTCATATCAGGGGAACCGATCCCATGATGGTCGCAGGTGTGCTGGAGCAAGTCGCAGCCCTCTTTGGGAATCCTCAACCAATTGCCAGCCAATTTAGAGAACAATTTCGGGACAATTTAGAGTCTTCAAATCAGCCCGCCATGCATGTTTTTGGAATGTTGGAGGAAACCGGAATACTCGGCTAAAACCCACCCAGGCCTGTGGAGAACCTGCAAACTCCACACAGGAAGGGATTGAACCCATGACATCTGCACTATGAGGTCAACGACTGGCCCACCAGGCCACCCTCAACACTTTTTCTTCAACATTTTTCAAAAAGGAGAACAAAATATAATCTAGCCAAAACAAGAGTGCACCGCTCCTAAAATCACTTTGGATGGACAGCTCACTTACTCCCAGCCCACAAGAGGACACGGGGGATACAAAATGGACCAAAGGATGCAAGAAACAATGACGAACACTGTTTGTTTATATATTTATTTATTCAAACTCTTATTTTTGGCCCATCAAGAATGCAGTTATGTACCGCTGTGTGATAATGGGACACACATGGGCACTATCGCCGCAAATAGCAGCGTTTAGGAGGGAATTCTTCAAGGTTGTTTAACAACTTTCCTCATTAATGACCTCATGTGTGCAATTGTCTCATCTTATGCGTCACAGGTGCATCCATTCTTTTGGCTCCCAGCGTTGCGCTTGTCTGTCTGTGTGTGTGTGCGTGAGTGTGTGTGAGAATTAATTGTGGCAGATGAGAGAGAGCTTTCCAGATCGTTGCTTGGGGCAAAGCACGTTTTGACGAAATCTGCTCAGCGCATGAATAGAACATTACACCTGGAACGAAAGAAAGGGTTTCTGTCTTATCAATGAGAAGATTGTCCCGCCGGTTCCATCGGCAGCTTTCGTCATGGAAAGTGGCTGGTTCCAATAAAACTAAGTCTCTTCAGTCCGCTTTCACGTTACAGGATGTAGATCAAATCATTTCATGGGACAGCTTTTGGTGTCATAGTCATTCGTTATTAAGTTAATGTGGGAATATTTTGCCTTGGGCCTTCCCTGGTTAATGACGTTTTAGGTCTAAAGTTATTTCAGGGGGACTTCTGCATAACGGTTGGCAAAGAACTATTTTGTATGGTTCAATGCCTTGAAATGCAATCCTATGTCGGAGAACGAAAAATGAATTCTTGTCAAAGCATGATTAAAGTTAAGCCAAGTAAAACAAGTTTGGATTGGATTGGATTAGCCTTTATTAGTCTGGCAGTGGAGAAATTTACATTTCACAGCAGCAAAGTTATGAAAAAAATAGTAAAGGAAAGGAAGAAGTAGAAAAACAAATACAGGAGTTGCAGTAAAGGCAGCCACTCTCGCGGCGCCATCTTGAAGTCAAAACAACAAACCTCAATAACAAATAATGTGACACAATTTAAAAAATAAAGTAATTTAATCTTAAATTAAATTACCCTAACAAATAAGAAGGAGCTTAGAGATGGCCCTTGATGCAGTTCCACCTCCGCATTGAAGTTATCCATCCTTCTAGCGCAGGGGTCGGGAACCTATGGCTCGCGAGCCACATATGGCTCTTTTGATAATTGCATATGGCTCGGCGATAAAACTAAATACATATTCTCGCCTTTCATTTTCTCGCTTTTCATTTCCTGTTGGGGCCGCAGTTGGCAAAAAGCGCAATTTTGATTGGATAATACTGGTCGTCATGTTGAAACAGGTAAATGAGCCCGACGAGTCATAAAAATGACGAGTACACTTCAGGTTGAATGGACCGGAGGATTCACCTTTGTGGAGAGATAAGGTTCTGATTCTAAATTGCAATGAAACAATACCATCGGTGACATTTTAACAAGCCCCATGTTAACGTTAGCATCAATATACTTCTGCGAGAAGTATATTGCAGATAGCAAGTGTGGAAGCTAATGAGCCGTGTGCAGGCTAGCTAGCAGTAACTTCGCCTACGGACCGGAAAGTTTACTTTCATTCCGATCGTTTGGCTGGATTTTTACCAATCATGAGGAACGGAAAACCATTCATGTTAATGGTGAGTACTATCACAAAGTTATTTTAAGTCATACATTCTGATATTTTGTTGAAAAGTGGCCGTGTGTGCGTGCGTGCACGTTTGCGTGTGTGTGTGTATGTGGCTCTCACTGAAAAACATTTCTAAATATTTTATTTTTATGGCTCTCAGATGTGTGTAGTGTAGATTTGTGGAGCCTAATTGATGGGATTTTTTAACCTTGCAGTCTACACTCTACCTTTGAACAATCAAAGTTGAAACTCTCTCACTGTCGTCTACCTGTCTCTTTAATGTTTAAACCACCGCCCTCACTGCTGCGTTCTTGACCAATCACATGGCTTTAACCGAAGACGGGGGTGGAGAATAGAGGACAAAAAACAGTGGCCACCATTTTCTTGTTAGGAGAAGGGGCTCGTTCGCGAAAGACATATCAATCATTGTGGCAGCTCCGTGTGTATCCCGAAAAATAGTTTGTATGCCGAGGTAAGATTTTCATAAATGTAACTTTCGTAAACCGAAAAGTTCGTAAGCCAAGGGGTTCGTAAACCGAGGTTTCACTGTAATTGCAATTGGTTCTCAGCCACTTTCATGTATTTATGTTGTATTGATGTCTGAATACTATGATGTTCTAATTGTTCTTCACTGTTGGATGCGGACATGAGGAAACAGGACTGATGGATTTAGTTTTTCTACATTGAGCTCACTTTGAATGTTAAAGTATTGATTAATATGGTGGAAATCTGTTTTTCCCCCTACATTCGCAATGAGTTTCACTGTACTGTAATTCACTTGAAATTACAGTGTCTTTGGAGTCACGACATGGAATTTTCAGCCCCTCACAGCCAAATGGAATCCAGCCACGTCGTCATTATCTAAGTCCTTTCTGTTGTCTATTAGGACTACACATTCGCTTCTTACATGACTAACGAGCCGTGAGGAAAAAAATTGTGTTCATTTTTTTGCATTTTTTTATGTGTCTCTCTGAGCTGACCTCAACTGGGCTCGCAATTGACTTTTAACACAATCCACCCATTTTCTGGCATCATGAAGTCAACAATGCATGTTTGGCACATTTTTAGATGACAACCAAGCCAGGCATTCTATCACATCATGATGCTGGATCTGGAATCACTCTCATGTACTGTACATTTACGGTAGTTCTTTGCCTTATATGTTTTTTTTTAAACCATTGCGACTACGGTTCCAGATTACAGAAATGATCTCAGTTCCTGTGGTTTATCATGATCATGTCAGACTAAAGGGATAATCAAACTCCTTGCTTGGAGGGATCCTTCAAAATGGCAGCGCTGGACTCCTTATTCACTGCCAAATGAAGTGTAAAAATGTGTCTACTCAAGAGCCAGGGTTTTTGTCATTCTCACTCAAATTGCAGGACCCACACTGTATTGAGTTTTAGGGCTCAGGACTAAGCATAAGAAACCTTAGACTCTCTTCTTTCATCAGAAAAAAGAGTTAATTCCTAAGTTGTGTAAGTCTGGAGTTATCCAAGTTTGAAAATGGGGGCAGCTGTACAAATGACAAACGCTGCCCGCTCGTGGGAGGAAAAAACATTTCCAGAGGTCTGACCAATGCTTTATCGGCACCCCCCTGGAGAGAAAAACCAAAACCTGAACAAATTCAGGAATGGCGATCCACGTCATGCTTTTCAATTCCCGAATAAATTCGGGAATGGCGGTGAATGAGTTACGTAATTGTGTTCGTACAACACACAATGGAAAAATCGATGTGATGTTTGTGTGACAAATGCCCTTTTATGTCTTTTTAATGTTTTTTTTTACGTCTTGTAATGCCGAGGCAAGCATGATGCACTTATGTTTTACCACCCATGGAAATTTATGTTGTAAAAGAATTTGATTGAAGATGCGTATGTGTGTGTTTCCAGTTAATCGGGTACCAAAATGATGAGGTGTAGGCATTTTTATAAATGATGTCAACCATAGATCATGAAATGGAATTTATTAGACAATAGGAAAACAGTTCACACGTCTCCATCATGGCGGTTCAGTACATTGAATGATAGCTTAAGCGACAATATGTCAAGCTCACCTACAATATCACTTGTACGGCTTTAAAAAAAGAAAAAAGCTGACATTTTGACCTTGAGAAGGATTATTCATGTTCCAATAGTTCCTCTGGAAAAATCAACAATTGCAAATTGGAACAAATTAGAGGTCAACCGGCATTCATCCCAGAACAAATTGTATTTGACCTTAAGAGTTTCCACTGTAGCTTTTGAGGTTTATTTTGATGTATTTTTTTCACTCAGTGAGCACCAGATGGTCAACAGTACAGTTGACATTCTAGGAATTTTCAAGCCCATCAATGTATGTTGCCACCGCTATCACATTCATAGAACATCATGAATTCACAGGAACCTTTGGGAATTTGTTCATCACTTTTTGTCCTGAACTCATTCACTTCCATTCACAAATGTATTCGGGAATTGAAAATACAGTAAAGTCTCGTTATATCGATATCGGATATATCGATAGTCCCGGTTATATCGATACTATTTCTATGCACGCACGGAGAAAATTACATGCAACCAGGGTTGGATATATCGATAGTCCCGGTTATATCGATATTTTTTCGGACTCCCTTGAATATCGATATAACGAGACTTTACTGTATGACATAGAGTGCCATTCCCGAATGGCACTCTATGTCATGCTTGGGTGCCGATAAAGCTCTGGCCATGGCCTCTGGCAATGTTTTTTCTTTTCCAAAAGGGGGCAGCATTTCCCTTTGTTTCCATGTTCGCGCTTTGTTCCAGCTTCAGTGGTTGTTGAAGCGCCTTATAAACCAATATGTATGTATTGCATTGTCTTTTGGACAGCCACCCTCATTTCATGCTCGCAGAGCGCCGATGCTTATGTGAAACTGTTGCGGCTTGGAATTGAAGCGGATTTATGTGGGACAGGAGATGTGAGACAATCTCTTTTCGTCAATGGATGCTACAGCTTTGTGTTTGCTTTCAACATTTAGCTTGTAGTAGACGTGCACATTCCACCATGACGTCCCTGATCCACTGCTGAAAAGGACCATTTGATCCTCTCCTCTTTCATCTCGAACTGCTTCATGTCACAAAGAAGGTACAGCAAGTGCTGAAGAATGAATGACTCACTGTGTCTTTGTGTCATATTATTTGGTATTTAGTTTTTGTGTTTTGTTTTTCTACTTCTTTCTTTCATTTCCTCTTCCTTTCATAACTTTGCTGCTGTGTTACTTCCGGGTAGAGTGAACGCTGGCGCAAATGGCTGCCGCTGCTCACCCGCACAAAAAAAAAAAAAGTTCTTATCCCATGACTGTAAAGTGTCCTTGAGAAGAGAGTTTTGGAAGGCGCTTAAAATAAAATTTATTATTATTATTATTATTATTATTATTATATAACTCCAGACCCATGTAATTTAGGAACTAACCCTTTTTTCCAATGAAAGACGAGAGTCTAAGGCTGTCCTGAATGATTACATAGTCGTAAAACTCAATAGTTGTTGGTCCTGGAATTCAAGCGAAAATGACCAAAACCCTGGCACTGGAGTGACACATTTTTGCACATGTCTGGCAGTGAATGGGTTAAGGGGAAGATTTCCATGACAAAAACTCAATGAATTTTGTCGAACTTCCCAAACGATGAGACCGCAAGGTTGGGAAAAATAGTACACTTTCCACTTCCACCCAATTTGTGTATTTCTTTTAATTAAAATGTCATGTGAAGATGAACTCAGCACTTTTGGGGACAGTGGTCATGACAGTGGACAGCTTCTCGTGTTCTCATTATTGGTGCATGAAAGGGTTAAACTCTGAATCGTTTTATTTGGATGAGCCAGTACACAAAGCATACACGTCTGAAACACATCAATGTGTCTTTGCTTGACTTACAGTTGAAGTGATGGCCGATAAAATGACACATTACATTTGCTCGTTCTTCTTGGAGGAAGTCAGAAAATCTATCGTTACGGTTAGTTAGCCAAACTATATAAATAACAAAACCGCTCAGTCAATGACGATCCGTACCATCTGCTCGCAATCAATTTTTCTGACAAGTGACACGTATTTTCAAATCAAACCATTCGACCGCAAGACCGTATTGTTTCACCAAGGTATGCATCCGGTCACCGGGGCAACACTGTTTGTTGTGCCTGTTGCTTCTAATCGCAATGGCCGCTCAGAAACCTTCAGCATGGTTTCTGTTACTCGCTGGAGTTGTGTGATGAATGCCGCCAGAGCCCCTCGTCTGCCAGGAAGTCAGATGGATAATCTGGTAAGTCTGTTCACTAAAACCGGTATCCTTGTTTTTTATGATGAAGGGGGGCAGCGTTCTTATCACGCTGCACATTTTTCAGAGCTGTGTCGGAGACAAAGTCCACATACTCCCCTATTGTGTGTGGGGAGGATTATTTTTGCTGCACGCTTTCCTTGTTATTCCAGAAGGGCCTTCGAGTTCCAGTTCCTCGACACGACCAAGACAGGGGGGGGGCGGGCTCTGTTTTGAAGACCTTCACAGAATTCGTTGGACCCACCGCGAGGCAGCGTGGAGCAGTTTACAATCACTCCCAAGATGTCAATCTATTGCACAGGTGTCAAAGTCAGGGGAAAGGGGCCAAATCTGGCCTGCCACATCAATTTATTCGGCCCGTGAAAGCGAATTAAACTTGTGAATTTCCATGATGTTTGCTCAAGTCCGAACCAAAATTTCTAATTGTCCCATTTAAACCACTGTCGCGGCTTGGAATTGAAGCGGATTTACGTGTGACAGGAGCTGTGAGAGAGAGTCCTTTTGTCATTGGATGCTACAGCTTCATGTTCGCTTTCAACATTTAGCTTGTAGCATACAGAGGGTTGTGTCAGGAAGGGCGTCCAACGTAAAATCTTGGCAAGAACAAACACGCGAATCGAACCTCTGAAAATGGAAGACACTGATTCGCTGTGGCGACCCCTGAAGGGAAAAGCCGAAAGGAAAAAGAAGTTGTGCACATTTCACCATGACGTCGCTGATCCACTGGTGAAAAGGATGCTTTGATGCTCTCCTTTTTCATCTCGAACTGCTTCATGCAACAAATCGAGTGCAGAAAGTGCTTAAGATTGAATGACTGTCTGTGTCTTTTGTGTGGTGTCACAGTATTTGTTATTTAGTTCCTCAGCCCGGATCATCACTAAAACCTCCTCCTTTCACCACATCACCCCTGTCCTCCAGATGCTCCACTGACTCCCTGTTAAACTTCGTCTTGAATTTACAATATCTGCTTTCAAATTTCCGTTCCCTCTCGGTCCCACAGATCCTCATCCTCCCTCCGCCTCTGTGTGCCCTCTGCCCGTCTCACCACGATGGGGTGCAAAGCTTTCAGCCGCTCTGCTCCAAACTCTGGAACTCACTTCCAACATCCGTAATATTGACTCCCTTCTTACTTTCAAATCCCACCTCAAAACCCACCTGTTTAAAATTGCATTCACAGTCTAGTTTAATCGGCTATTTTATGATTTATCATTTTATTTATGGTTTTATTGTTCTGTGTATTAATTGTAAAGTTTCCTTGGGTGTTCAGAAAGGCGCTTGAAAATTAAATGTATTTTTATTATTATTGTTTTTTGTTGTTGTTTAGATTTCAAGATGGTGCCACGAGAGTGGCTGCCTTCACAACAGGTCCTGTATTTTGTTTTTCTACTTCTTCCTTTCCTTTCCTCTTAATTTTATCACTTTGCTGCTGTGAAATGTAATGTCTCAAATGGAAGACTAATAAAGACTAATCCAATCCAATAGAAATTTGTCGAAGTTTTGAATATTTACAATTACTAAATTTTGGTTTAGCCGTTACAGATGGATTTGTACGATATGCTGTCATATTTTTTGAGCGATTGTCGTTGTACATCACGGAAAGTATTTTGGGCTACATGTGGCCAGGTTAAATACCAAAATCCAGGATGACATTTCAGATACCACCTCTATACCCTGCATGTTGACAGACCTTATATCAGGTCTGCCTCATGAGTAGCATGAACAATTTAACCTTATTTGAGTAACTCTCACCAACACAGATCACAAATACTTTTTTTTACACTTGGGAAATGTTCTCAGTACAGTATCCTCATCCACACACCCCACCCACAAAATACCCAGTGCATTATTAAAAAACAACAACCTAGTCTGATAAAAGTTACTCTTTAATTATGTCTTCAATTTCTAGACATGCAACACTGGCTACTGGCCATCCTGGCTCAAATTCTTGGCCTCAAAGTGAAGTTTAGTCAAAAAATGACGAATTTAGTTGTGGCGTGGTCGTGATATTAAGCCATTAGAAGCAGTTACATTTTAGGTTTGAATCTTTTATTCCAAAATGAATAAAATGACTCTGACATTTCTGACCACTTCATTCATTTCTTGCCAACAGTGCACAAAAGCATTTCAGTCAAATGGCGATAATTTAGGAGGTTTATTGCTGCACACTCACAACCACAGACCATTCACTTTGTAATTATAATCCATCGTGACCGATGCAATTTAACATGTGTGTTGCATTTATTAAAAGCAATTGAAGAATTTTCTTCTCAGAACAGATCAATGCCAGGGCATACATTGTTTCATCGCCAAGTGTTTCTGTCTTTTGTATCTTTGTATCAAGAGATTTGGGACAATCCACAGATTTCTCTTTCACACTCGCAGTCCAATTTCTGTTCCTTGAAATGGATACCAAGCCCGCCACCAGTGTCAAAATGGTGGCGTTATGACTTACGGGGTTGTGTGTGTGTCTTAACTGACACAATACACAGAATCAAAAGGCCTTTTAAAATTGGTAAATTATAGACTTAAAGAAAAAAAAAAATATATATATATATATATACAGTAAAGTCTCGTTATATCGATATTCAAGGGAGTCCGAAAAAATATCGATATAACCGGGACTATCGATATAACGAGACTTTACTGTATATGTATCTATCTATCTATCTATCTATCTATCTATCTATCTATCTATCTATATATATATATATATATATATATATATATATATATATATATATATATATATATATATATATATATATATATATATATATATAAAAGTTTTCAATGTAATTGTGTTGTTATTTCTGGAAATAATGTGTGGTCATATTTAATGCCATCATTCCAACGGGGTAGATTAATGCATGTTATACGACTTAAATGGTGGAATTGGAGGTAACATTTGCTTTTTATTTTGTTAGATTCCAAGTTTGTGTGATGTTTTCTTTCTCATATTTTCCATGCACAACCAACAACCAACTACCAAATAGCAACATGTATTCATGTTTATTTCCCCACATGAGGCGATTGCAGAGGTATAAGTCACATACGTGCAAGTCACAAGCAACTTTCAAGTCATTTCAAACAAGTCCCAAGATACTGTAGGAAAATCTCACAATAGAGTCACCATCAAATTTCAAATTCAAGTTCAGTCATACAGTCTTGGTCAGTCACATCATATGGCAAATGTTGCCAGTTTCGTAAAATACTTGTTCACTGATCATCATACCCCATACCTCTAAAATTTAAACATCAATGTATATATACTTGTATTACTGTAGTTATTGCTCTATAAGGGGCACCTAAAAGAATTACATTTTCAAAAGATGACCTTATAATTCGATGCACCTGATATGGGATCAATATTCAGATTTTTTTTTTTCTGGACATAGTATTATAAACGTTCTATAAAGCACTTTGCTATAGCTGTGGGCGACCCGGTAGTCCAGTGGTTAGCAGAGTGCAGAGGTCGTGAGCTCAAGACCCGGTCGGGTCACCCTGTGTGGAGTTTGCATGTTCTCCCTAGACCCTGTAGTTTTTTTTCCGGGTCCTCCGGTTTACTCCCACATTCCAAAAACATGCATGGCAGGCTGATTGAACCTTCTAAATTGTCCTTTGGTGTAAGTGACTGGTTCTTTGTCTCTGTGTGCCCTGCGACTGGCTGGAAAGCAATCCAGGGCGTCCCCCGCCCAGTGCCCAAAGACGGCTGGGATGCAGGCTCCAACACACAGCGCGACCCCAGTGACGATAAAGCGGTCTGCAAAATGGATGGGTGGATGGATGTTAGAGCTGTAGCTGTTAATAAGGCTTGTTCTAAATAATGTTATGTTTATTGTATTGTATTGTATTGTATTGTATTGTATTGTATTGTGTTGCATTGTATTGTATTGTATTGTATTGTATTGTATTGTATTGTATTGTGTTGCGTTGCATTGTATTGTATTGTATTGTATTGTATTGTGTTGTATTGTATTGTATTGTATTTCCTTTACTGTATCTCCAACTACTGTAGAGGATGCATAATTCCATTGCAGCCACTATTATAGCTTCTATTTTACGGCTGTGTACACTTTCAGTCGTACAGGAGTGGTCCATGCTCTAAGGTTGGGGAAGCAGAGGACCACTCCCTGAAGCCAATCTGACTACCCCTATTGTACTATCCCTGGCTCTGGTTTCACATCATTAGCCAACATGTTCTATCCCTTGTACTGGTTTCACCTCACTAGCCAATCTGATTACCCCTATTGGTATATTCCTGGGTCTGGTTTCACCTCATTAGCAAGACTAAGACTACCATATTTTTTGGATTATACGTCGCTCCGGATTATAGGTCGCACCAGCCAAAAAATGCATAATTAAGAAGAAAAAAACATATATAGGTCGCACTGGAGGATAGGTCACATTTTTGGGGAAAATTTATTTGATAAAATCCAACACCAAACACATACATGTCATCTTGAAAAGCAATTTAAAATAAATGAATTAAATTGAAATAAAATAGAGAACAGCTCTGTTTCATTTCTTTTTTTTCCAACATAACACCGCAGCTCTCGCTCTACGCAACTCCGATGGTAACCCAGAACAGTCTTTTACAAGAGTTATTCAGATAACTCTAGCACAAAGAACATGCGAACAAGTTTACGAAAATAGCAGGTTTTACTCCACCAAATCCAAGGAAATCTTCATCCTCGGTGTCACTTTTAAATAACTCCCCCAACTCGGCAGGTAGACAAGGCGCCACTTCCTCTTCTCTGCGCTCTTGCGGTTTAATGTGAAAATAACATGTGAAATGATATACAGTAATAAAAAAAGCATATATAAGTCGCTCCGATTTATAAATCGCACCCCAAACTATGAAAAAAACTGTAATTTATAATCCGAAAAATATGGTACATGGTATCGGCCTAAGAAGTCTGTTGTAAGCATGGTGTAAATCAAACCTTAAACCACCATGGCGATATAGTGAAATGTTTTGCTGTTTTACAAAAATGGCTTCTTTTACTCCTCTTTCAAACCATCTATTTTCTTTAGCAAAGATTTTAACCTCACTGTCATCAAATGAGTGGTGCACGCTATACTGTACATGAAAACTGTTTTAAAATAGGCCATCACAGCACATTATAGCCTGAAAAATATGATACAGTAAATTGTTTTGGGTGCCAATCTGCTTTCGAGATCTATTTCAAAGTGAGTGAAAATGAGTAAATGAGAAGCATTAACGTTACACTTTTTGTGGTTTGTCTCCATTATGTTCAGTCAAGTTGACATCCATTAGTTTGCACTGACCCTGCTGTATCAAATATGACAGACATCCATCTTTGGCTTGTCCTTCGCTGAACTTGTTGACTCACCGAATCAGATTAATCTCTCACCCATTGCTGAAGTTACCAGATAGGTGTCATTACACAACATGAAAAAAAACTTTGTCTTTTACAATCAAAGCCATTGATTTCAAGTCAACTCGAGTCCCTCACAAGTTTTTGCCAGGCAAGTTGCAAGGCATAAAATCAGCAACTCGAGTCCCCGCCTTTAATTATTGTTACACCTCAGGGCAGTGCGACCAACAACATTCCCATCATTCTCAACTGTGATTAGCATCATTTGTCAAATATTGAGATTGTAAATTCAGACAGGCCATTCAGGATGAATGGGCGATAGCCTGACCGTGTTTGAGTTTGTTAGGCTAAACTGTTGGAACAGAACGGATGATAGCACAACACCAATGTATTGGTGGAGATGCTTTCACGGCACCCCCACTATCATATACAGATGTGACAGGGTGTACTTTGACGTTTCCATGATGATGCCGTGGCAAAAGAAAGACCACTTCCTTATTTTCTGTTGACTAATTGGACTGCTCCCAAAGGTTGGCCGGTCAGTTGCTTATCACCGACAGCAAGGAAGGGAAGGATGAGATAAAATGTGCCGGTTAAATGCCCTGCAAATAGTTTTGGTCTCTTTGTGTAAAAACATTTGCGGTTTAATCTTTGAGCAAGAACTTCCTTCCACAATATTAGGACTAACCAACCGGAGAAAGAGGCCAGTTTGAACCCACACAGGGATGAAAAAGCACATGGAGAGGAAGCGTATCTCAACACGTGATACATACTGTAAAACAGAGAGTACACAGGGAAAAAATATGCATTGCTTGCGGCTAACCCAAAAGTATACTTTTGGGTATAAATGGCCTAAATAAAAAATAGAGCACAGTGTGCCATGCAGCTGTTACAAAGCCCCTTTTCAGGCATGATAAACTCAAATTCACATGAGGCATAATAAACCGTTTAGGATGTGGAAACTTGAAAATCCGTCATAGTTCTCATTTATACTGTAAGCATCTCGTTACAGTGATGGTGAAGGGAAAAGAAATGTCTGCTGCAATGGTAAGTTAAATAAATGTCACTTTAATTTGCAGTAGTGGCATTCGTCATATTTAACATGATTTTATGTACGCCCTCTGGAAAGAGACCGATGCATTTAATCAAATGTTCCTTTAGGCCTTTGCCATTGCATAGCTTTCATCTCGGTTCACAACGGTAACGGCAAGTGGCGAAACAGCCAAAGGCGAAATGAGTATATGCTGATGATGTGACAAGCTGCATATAAAGTCATACTTGGCCTGTGAACCAATGTTTTGGCTCATTAGAATATGATTACAAGTAAATAATGAGGCTGCCATATAGTTATGAAACAAGAAAAAATCCACGTGTGCATTAGCTGGAAAAAAAAAACATTGAGACAGTTTTCGCAAATTCCCCGTGTGAAGTTGCAGAAGATAGTAAGGAAAGACTTTTCTAATTTCTGCTATATTTCCACATGTCAAGGTTATTATGCTGAGGTGTCACGTTGCCTCCATTTTCTGCTTCATCATTACCAGCTGTAGCCGGTTGATTTTCCACTGCATGATGTTATTCGGATGTCGGCGGAGGGTCGCAAATGTGAATGTGGCGTGACCGTTGCAGGCTTGGTAAAGGATAAAAAAAACAACTGCAGACGCCATTTCCAATATGAGAACCATAAATAATAATAATTATCAGGTGGTCACGTGATAAATTTTATACACATCTTATCTTAAGGTTGAACAACTTCAGACATTTCCTTGTTGGGGCAAGGCGATGATGGTTACGTCTATGTCGGCAAACCAATTGGAACAGAAGTCATAGAAAAAGCATTGTTTTGAATTAACAGTAAGTCAAAGTCAGCTTTATTGTCAACTGTGCTAATATGCATGACATACAGCACAAATGATTGAATATGTCACGATTTGCAAGGTGGTTATGGTGATTGATGGTGGTGGACCCCGAAAATGCCGGCAGGAGGGAGAATCAAGGTGTATTTGACAAATTGTATTCAATAAAGTCGACAGGAACAAAATCTCAAACAACAAAGTCATCACAACAAAAACGTCCAAAGTAGCAAACAAAACCCATACATTCGTAAAACGTGATAAAATTAAACAAACCTGACAGGGTTAAACAAACAATGACCCAACACTGAATGGTCGTGATGGGCGTCCTTTTAACAGTCATTGGTTAAAACGAGCAACACCTGTGCAGCAGCAGGCGGGCCCGACATTGCCACCCGTTGGTCGCAAAACGAAACGTGACAGAATATTCATCCAGCCCTCCATTTTCTAACACGCTTTATTCTCACAACGGTCATAGGATGTATAGGGGTGTGCTTGGGGATGGAAGGACATTCCAGCTATCCTTGGGCAGTAGGCAGGGACACCCAGAACTGCTTGTCAACCAATCGCAGAGCCCTCATAGACAAACAATTGTTCACACTAACACATGGGGTCAATTTCAAGTGCTTCATTGGATATTTTTGAACATCTTGAGAAAAACCACATCAGCACCTGGAGAACATCCAAACTCCATACAGGGAGATGGAATCGAACACTGATTCTGTGCTCTGTGAGACGCGTTAACCAGTTCACTACTGAGCCGTTTTACGTACTACTGCACCTCCGTTTTATATCCTTTATCCAATTATACAAGAGAAGCAAGTCAGTGGACAAATACCGGAGGAAGAACAAAGAGATACGCAATGGAAATGAGTCCAAAAACCACCAGTGCTGTCTGGATACACATTATAAGGCATAAAAACAACATGTTGGAAAGAATCAGAATAGAGACGGACGGGGCTCCCAGATGCTGGGGGCGGCGAGAGATAACTATGACACTAATGGATCACAAGTGGCTCTTGAGGAACAAAGATAATCAAGGTGAGAAGGAAGAGTTGGGAAAAACCCTCGGAAGCCAGCAGTAAAGATGGAAATCCGTGTCCATGTATTCCCAGAATGTATCCGGCCGCCTGTTGAGTCATGCTTGTGTTCATTCCAGTCACACCAACGTCGATCGATGCACAAATGAATCTGTCATTCATCTATCGGAATCACATCATCATCCCTTTTTTCCGTGCATTCAGTCACACTTTCTTCCATCGTTTTTTCAATTTGAATTTTATTTTTATCCATTGCAGCGACCAACAGCGCACCGATTTCTCTGTTGTGTTCATTATAGATGAGATTGAAGTGAAGTAGAGTGAGACCTCAACTTACAAACACCTTCTCTTACAAACTTTTCGTCTTACAAACTTCAAATTTCTGAAAATTAAACCTTATAATAAGCACTATTTTCATAATACACACCCACCACGGCTAGCGGAGTGATCCTCGGCGGAAGCACATGACCGAACAGCACCAGAGGTTAAGTTACCAACAGTCCTTATGGAAGGTGACTCTCCTTCCATAAGCCATCAACGACCATCAAAAAGGTAAATAAAACTTTATTTTACAGCACAGTTTATTTCTTTAATTACAGTCCTCATGTAATGTGCCTCTCTTTCCAAACAGCAATTCCGTTTGACCTTCGACCTCCAACGCTATTCCATCAAGCCATCAATAACCATCACAAATGCAAATAAAGTGACTTTATGATACAATGCAGTGTATTTCTTTCATTACAATACAATAGCGCATTTATTATACATAGAATAAGGTATGTTGTGGGTAGTTTTAAGGCTTATTTAGTTGAAAAGTATATTTGATGGAAACCCGGGAACGGATTATTCCCATTTTAATGGTTTCCTATGGGAATTTTTTTTTTTGAGATACACACTTTTTGCCCTGCACACTCTGTCTGGGAACCAATTAAGTTCGTAAGTTGAGGTCTCACTGTACATGATTATGGGTGACGCACATGTCGCCCGCAAACACATGTTCAAGCGCTCTCGGGGTGTTGGCAGTTTTTTCATGAGTTAATTTAATGATTTTCTTTTGGCCTTCCAAGCATGGCTAACAAGGTAGTTGAGTACAGCAATTCTCATAGTATGGTTAAAGTATGACTAATGGTGTAAATGATCCCTTTACCGTTTTGGTGAACGAAACTCTGCTAAATTCAATCGTATTTGCATGACATTTGTATTTAATCTTAAATAATAATAATACATTGCATTTATAAGCTCCTTTCAAAACTCTCAAGGTTACTTTACAGTCACAAGATACGTGGGCGAGCAGTGGCAGCAACACGCGCCTCAACCCGGAAGTAATTCTAATAGATAGAAAGCTAGCTAGCTACCCAATAGATAGCTAATAGCTAGCCAGCCAGCTAAATAGCTATACATCTAATAGATAGGTAGCTAGATAGCCGGCCAGGGAGCTAGATAGCAAATAGATAGCAAATAGCTAACCAGCGAGATAGCGAGCTAGACAGCTGGATACAATTTAACTGCTTGTTTTTTAACATTTTTTGTAACTTCTAGGCCCAATACTTTTCAATTGAGTGTTTAAAGATAATATTATGTTTCCCATGTACCAGGCACACTGGGGTATAAGGTGCGCCTCCAATGAATGGTGCATTTTCAACCTTTTTCTACATATCAGGCATACCGTTCGGATGCAGAAATGCAAAAATGCAAAAAAAAATTGATTATAAATAAATCAATGAATGATAAAATTATAATATATTAATATAGAAATGTATTCCTAATATAAGGCACACCCCACTATAAGGTGCTACAGGAGAGGCTAGGGTTACGCACCACTTCTTCTAAATGGGGAATTGGAGTTGGTGGCTGCTGACAGTAGCTGTGAGACCTGTTGTGGCTCAATATTACTTCACATATAAGGTGCACATGCGTAAAAGGCGCAGGGTCATCTTTTGAAGAAAAGGAAGGCTTTTGGGTGAGACTTATACACCAGAAAATACAGTAATGAAGCGTGGTCTTAATATTTAAAGTGTGTAGAATCACAAGAATAATATGTACTCACTCCCGAGTAAACATTTAGAAATCCTTTCTCCTGTTGCTGTATTATTTTTTTACATGGTACTTAGTGTAAAAAGTCGGACAACCACTGGTTTGGTATTGAATCAAAATGAACCCTATTGATCAATCTCTTTTTTTATAGCTCTTGTCATGCATATTTAGGCGAGTGGCGCAGTATACCAAGGAATGGTCGCCTGTATACTAAAGAGGAATGATTCCCAATCCAAGGTCCATTTTTCAACTGTGAAAAATTGCATGGTACACCACCTAAAAATGGTTACAAAAAGAGGATGCATATGTCAATATCATACTTGTTCATACGAATCTGATCGGTCTGTCAATATAAGTTGCTCGAATAGATAGATGGACAAAGATATAAAGAGTGAACACTGTTACAACACACCTGATTCAAATGAGAAGATTCAATGCCAGGCTTTTGCAGTGCAGAGCTTGCTGATTATCTGCTCATTTGTATCAGGTGTGTTGCAACAGAGAGACTTGTCGGAAAACAAGCAGGACAATGGCCCTCCAAAAACTCATTTTAACAAGCCTCCTGTATAAGACAAGGCAAGGTGAGGAACATTTATTTATTTCCTGTATTTTATCCAAGACGTAGCTCAGTTTTCCAGACACGATTAAAACATTTCGATACAAAAGAATGCAAGATATTTACACAGTACTTTCTGTCTCATCATTTTTGTCAGTTGCGTTTGTGGAAAATGAATATACAGTGATACCTCAGTTTACAAACGCTTTAGCCCACAAACTTTTCGCCTTACAAACATTACATTCCCGAGAATATAATCTTGTCATATGAACTAGTTTTTGGCGGACAAACCAAACCACACAGCGCCACGGTGACTGGTGGTCTAGTTTTCGGCGAATGAACACCAAACCACACGGTCGAAAAGCGCCACGGTGGCTGACGGACTAGTTTCTTCAATTGAAGACGTGTTTTTTATCAAGTGGAGTATTTTGGCTGTGATGGGACCGAAAAAGCCCCCACCACAGGCTAGTGCGAAGCCGAAGAGGACACAAAAGAAAATTATGGTCGAGCAGAAGCAGGAGTCAGCTACATCGAACATCACAAAGGTAAATAAAACAACTTTATTATACTGTACAGTTTATTTCTTTAATTACAATACAATAGCACATTTATTATACATAAAATAAGGTATATTGTGTGTAGTTTTAAGGCTGATTTAGTAGAAAATTATGTTTTATGGGCACCTGCCTAATTTTAATGGTTTCTTATGGGAAATAAATATTTTGCAGACGAACGTTTCGCTTTACATACACTTTCTGGGAACCAATTAAGTTCGTAAGCTGAGGTATCACTGTACGTACCTTGTTCACCATCTCTTCTTGGACCAAAACATTGTGAACCATATAAAAGTCTTGAGCAATAGTGCAATGATGTTGAAAGTGTATCGCTGTACTGTTTTCCATTTAACTTGAACACAAGTTGCCTGTGATTAATCGTCTGAAAACAAAACTCTCACTCCAGTGCTGTTTCTTTAACATATGTTCCATTTAATAAGGAACCAGAATGCCAACTTGGACTTGATGCTTCCGTGTCTTCCCTCGTGTTTATTATACAGAGGAAATTTAAATCAAAACCTTCTGTTCAAAGTTTTACCTCTTTTGGTGGAACAGTTGAGAAATATCTTGTTGCTAATAATCTGTGGTCCGGGTGCATGTGTGTAAAGCAAATGAATTACATGATCTTCAATGGCGACAATGTTTGGAGTTCGCTGTTCCTTGAAGCTATAAATCTTGCCCCTGAATAAAAATGGAGCATTTTGGATGCATGTAGGAAAGGATATCAAATTAAATTGGTTTCGTTGGAAAGTCTTAAAAGACGGTATTATATTTCAGGAAAGTTTTTTTTTAAGATGAAGGAAAAAGTGTTACTATCCAACAGCTTGATGTAGTTGGAGATCAGCCTTTTTATAGCCTGTCTGTTTTCCAACTGGACTAATAATTTCTAAATCAAAATATTGCTCATTCGGCCTCTCGGGTCTGAGGTTTTAGGTTAGACTCTCTTCCTGGGTGTAGTTTGCATGATCATTCCATTCCTTGCATGGCTTCTGCCTTATTTTTGTCACGTTTCCGTTTTGCGACCAACAGGTGGCACTGTAAGGCCCAGCCTGCAGCTGCACAGGTGTTGGTCATTTTAATCAGTGGCAGTTAAAACCGTTCAGTGTCGGGTCATTGTTTGTTTCACCTTCTCAGGTTTGTTTCATCTTCGCATGTTTTACTACTGGTTTAGTTTGCTACTTTGGACCTTTGTGTTTTGATGACTTTGTTGTTTGAGATTTTGTTGCTACTGACTTTATTTCATACAATTTGCCAAATACACCCTGCCCTTCCCTCTTGCCTGACTTTTTGGGGTCCACCACCAACACCACCTTTAGACAATTTTAATTACAGATTCCCAACTGTCCTTAATTGTGAATATGCATCTAGATCTTGTTGCGACACACACACACACACAAATGAACGCCGCCGCCTCCAACCGTGAGTCCGTGAGTGCAATTGAGAAAAAAAGGGTGCTACGTGGATTCCTGAGGCAGGCAGCTGTGCGAGCAGGAGCAGCCCAACATCACATCAGTTTAGATGAGATAGATTAGATAGCCCAGAGTACAAGCTTGGTAAAATAGATGAGGGATGAAGGCAGGGGCCCAGCTTGAAGTCCTGAGGGCCTCTGCGCTGATCTGGAGATGTCTCTGTCTTCATATCATCTATCTGACTAATATTGACTTTTCTAGATTCATATCTCTATCTTCTGATGTTATGGCAGCCTTAGCAGAGTCAACTTTGACCCTCATTTACTACCATTTCTTATTGGAGGCACATGTGGACACATGACCAGAAGTGACTGTGATTTCTCACGATGGTCACCTTTCGCTGTCTTGTATTCTTTGCAGAGTTCAAGGCCATATAAATTAGTATGACGAAGGTCTAAATGTAAGTATGTATGATTATAATGGAATCTAAATGTAATGTTGGTGCGATTTGACTGTCAATGCTGGACAGCTCTGTGGCAATTGTGTTTTTTTGTGCCTGTAGTAGGCAGTATTTTCCAGACCTGCTTTGATCAGCGTAAAGGTTGGTGCTGTTGGACAGTCTGCGGCTGGATGAATGCATGGCTTGGGGAGCCTGCAATGAGAAGAAAGGAGCGTGAGCGCAGAGCGCCGATGCGAATGTGGAACTGTTGCGCCTTGGAATTGAGGCGGATTTACGTGGGACAGACAGGAGATATGATATCTTTTCATCAATGGATGCTATAGTTTCCTGTTTGCTTTCACCATTTAGCTTGAGGCAGACGTGCACATTTCACCATGACGTCCATGATCCATTAGTGAAAAGGACGCTTGGATAATCTCCTCTTTCATCTAGAACTGCTTCATACAACAGAGGGTGCCGAAAGTGCTTAAGATTGAATGACTGTCTGTCTTTTGTGTTTGTCACATTATTTGTTATTTCATTTTATTTGTTGTTTTGACTTCAAGATGGCGCTGCGAGAGTGGCTGCCTTTACAGCAGGTCCTTTTGTTTTGTTTTTCTTCTTCGTTTCCTTTCCTCTTACTTTCATCACTTTGCTGCTGTGAAATGTAAATTTCTCCACTGCGAAACTTCTTTTCCTCTCGGCTTTTCCCGTTAAGGGTTGCCACAGCGAATCAGTGTCCTCCATCTTCAGATGGTTGATTCTCCACTGCCAGACTAATAACGACTAATCCAATTGAATCAAAAAATGTTGCTGTTATTTATTTTTAGATATATATTTTTTTTGTTGTTAAACAAATTAATTGGTTAGACAGCATGGTGGTGTAGTGCTTAGAACAGAGGCAGTCAAACTTCCATATTTCCTTTTCAAAATGGACCGCTGGATCAAGTTTATGAGTTACAAATTTGAATCTTTGTGTATGAATTCCTCCAGGAAGACGGTCGTGTGGCATGTCGCCAGCGGGACGGAAAACTTCAAAGCAGAGGTGGAACTGCATCAAGGGCCTTCTCTAAGCCTCTTCTTGTTTGTTTGGGTAATTGAATGATGAGAGATTAGACCGGTGTTTCTGCGGACTATAAAATTTGCAGATGACGTGATCTGCAGTGAGAAAATCTTAAAACATCGAGGTCAGTTTGGCTGGAGTGAGAAAAATAAGTCAGGCATTTCAAGAAAGTCTGGGTGCATGATTCACATACTTGAGATCAGCTGATCAGAGGGATGTAGAAGAGAGTACAAGCAAGGTGGAGTAGGAGGAGGAAAGGCCCATTGCAATTATGAAGAAAAGGCGAATCCAGGTGCACATTTTCCTAAAATATGTCAAAAAAAGCAACATTATATAATTATAAATTGGCCAAGGGAGTAGAGGAGCAGCTGTAGCATATGGGCAGACCTTTTTTGTCATTTTTAACGCCAATACTTTATTTGTTTATTTTTTTTTTAAACAGGACAGTCAAGTTAAAATTTGTATGGGTCACTGTCAATGTCTGTTAAAATAGCAATTGCAAAAAAAACATGTTCGTAATTTTTGCTCATTTCCACTTGGCCGTATTGCCTTTCCTGTTTTATCTTATTAACCAAATGTACGCGTGTACAATGACATCATCTGGTTTGCTTGAACATTTCGCTGTGGAAAAATGCCATGTTTCATTTTCATTGATGTCAATGATTAGTTTTACAATAAACACGAAATGAGTGACACATGAGGCGATATGGAGAACAATGCAAGCGAGAGTCTTCTTTTCATTTCCTCAACTGTTGTTTTACGATGGTGTCTCATTTCTGGAGAGCGAGAAAGTGAGAACATGAATACATCACAGTTTGTTTTATTAAACTGAAGAGTATTTAAAGACAGTAGTCAGGGTAATAAAAAAACCACTATATTTAAAAATCTGTTTATTTACAGTGTCGTTCTATTACACTGATTTCTACATATAGCAGGCGGAGCTATAATGAATACCGTGTGATAATGACGGTAAACTACACAAGCGGGGAAAAAATGTGTCAGAACATACAGTACCTCTGTACAATACAACAAAGGAAGCAATATGTACAGACAAGGAAACAAGAATTGCATGTTCATATATACGTGTGCATGAACCACTGTTGTGATTGACTCATCTGGCATTTTTCCAGTCTTCCGCCCTGAGCTTGATTGCTAATGGAGACGGTATGCACCTTATTATCTCATCCGACCCTTATTGACAGTACCTACAACGAATGTGAATCACTACACTAAGTCATATCCCTCTATCCAAACCACCTTCGCAGGGAGGTCTTCAAGAAAATTTCATCCGTTGAAAGATTGGAAGTTTCTGGCTGCGTTTCGGCACAAAAAGAACCTTTGTTCAAACAGGAAGAATAAAATGACTGGCTTGTTTGTTGCAGTCGTATTAAATTACAGGTGAACAAATGCAGACCATCCGGGTGGTGTTCTGCTGAGGACAAAAGGCCAAACCAATTTGCAAGCATATTTACAGCAGTGTGTGTGTGTGTGTGTGTGTGTGTGTGTGTGTGTGTGTGTGTGTGTGTGTGTGTGTGTGTGTGTGTGTGTGTGTGTGTGTGTGTGTGTGTGTGTGTGTGTGTGTGTGTGTGTGTGTGTGTGTGTGTGTGTGCGTGTGTGTGTGTGTGTTTCCACATTGGTATTCATCTAATCAAGAACATGTTTTAGAGTTTCACACTTGTTGTTTCATGTGTGAAATCATCTTGAAAAATGTGATGACGGGTAAGCGGCTCTCTCAGCCGCTTGTTGTCTGCTTCGCTTTGATCGCCAAGGATGTTAAACATTGGTCACGTGGATTCAAGAAATAACTCCGGAACGTATTGCATCCCGACCCATTCACACAATGCAAGGTGTGGATTAGGTTGACATGTACTCATCCAGAAATATGTTTAAGAATTCAAGTCACATTTTTCAAGCAACTGCAGCACCTTTTGATGACAGGAAACACTGGCTTGCCTTTCCTGTAACTCTCAGGTTTCTCTGTTTCTGACAGCTTGACTGCGAGCTTATCTTTTGCAGACTTGGTGATGCTGCCATGTGAATTGAGTTCCTGGATCCACTAGTCCCTGGATCAGATACCAGCGGTGGTTGTTCATTTTCTTGAGAACAGAGGTTGCCAGTTCATAGTCATACTGCTTGTATTGCAGCATGTTCTTCATAAGCTGGAGGTCATGGATAGGTGCATCAGCTGCAGATGTGGTGGTCACCCAGTAGCTGGTGTAGAATAAGGCCAGGAACTTGTTCATCCTCTCCAGCATGAAGATAGTGTCCATGTTGTATTTTAGTTCCTTGGAAAACAGTGTTTCCTGTCATCAAGGCTACAGTTCTCACAGACCTGTTGTGATGCTCTTCGAGTGAAATGGACTGCAAAACCTGGGACAATGAAAGCGTATGCACAGACGTTTGTGAGGTCAGTGAAAGTGACCAATGATGTGACCTTCAACCACATATACCAGGGCGAATGGGGCAAAAGCGAAACGTCTGACACCTTGAAAGAAGTACAGGCGATGGCTGAAGAAACCTTTTCATCGCTGGACCACTCCCGTACAACTGAGAGCTTACACAGACGTATCTGAGATATGATGATGGCTCAAAGGCTGCTTTGGTTTCAGTCTTGATGCCGCAGTGCTAGCAAGAATTTGCCAAGCTATAGGCACTCGCTCTGTGCGTACACCAAAGTTGCCGGTCTTGTTCGAGTGTAAGGTCAAGCATGCTTTGTCCCCCCCTTTTTAACGGTGCACAAATAATTGCCAGACGTTCAATTGGCAGCAATCATAGCTGATGTGTCTCCATCCATACAAAACATGCGCTGTCAAAGGGGTAAATCATCCTGTATGGGGAGGATTTCACATTAACCCCAAATGGCTTCTACTCGCATGGGAGCTCCCTTTTGGCTTCAGGGATAAATAACATCCATTAAACTCTTACACAGCTGGGAATTTGATCTTCTGCGTTCCACCGGCCGAACAGTAATGGGATCAGCCAATTTGTAGGTTATGAAGTAGGTATGAATGTCAAATGACGTCACTGCAAGGACAATCAATAAAGCGCAACAAGCTGTGGTGTAACCCAATCCTATTTGGACCTGTTTCCTGCCCATACGCACAACCTTCAAGGGTCCGTCTTGCATCAGAGGCGAGGCTTTAAAAACAGCACCAACCTATTCTAACACCCATTCTTGAAGGAGATCCATGGACCGCTGAAAAGACCACCAAAACAATATGGGGAAATTATTGTTATAAGGCGCGGAGGCTGCAGCTTTTGACGGGTAGCTGAGTCTTCCCTCTCCACAGCCACTTTGTCCGCCTCGTTTGGCAGAATCCCAACGCAATCACAAACCAGCGGGGAGAATATTTTTCCACTGTGTCCTGGGTAATCCAGTGGGGCCTCCTCCTGGTGGGAAGTCCCCGCAATACCTTACTCCGGATCGCATCCAGCAGTCACCATAACCGGATGGCTAAACCACATCATCTGGTTCCTCTGGTCATGGACGAATAGCGGTACGACTCTGAGTCCCTCCCGGATGACCGAGCTTCTTCTCTATCACTAAGCGAAAATAATTTTGGCCACTTGTGCCTTGGATGGTGTTCTTTTGGTCACAATACGCCAATATCCAAAGAAAAGCAAGCCGATCGTGAAAATCATCTCGGAATGACCTTAGGTGCTAATTTGACACTCATTTCTGTAACATGAACAGGACTTTAGCTGTCACGAGAGAAAGGGGAGTGCTCTACGAAGGTCAACCTGCCACTCGATCCGATTGTTTAGCCGAGATAAGGTAGATTCAATCACTGCATTATGGGAAAAGTAGAGGTAAAAGATGAGGGATGATTGGGTAGGCGCAGAACTATGTAAAGAAACAAGGACGACAAAAAAACAGCAACTGACAGCGAAAGAATACCCTTCACTCTTTGTGTTAGTTTTAGTTGAGCATTTCCTTTGACATAATTTTCTTCGTATTGCATCTCTTCTGTTAGATTTCAGTGAGTGAGCCCTGCTGTTCACTCTAACAGCTTCTGGCATCTCCAGACAGGAATTTAGTTTTTCCCCCGTGATTGGCGCTAGCTGGGATTTCAACCCAGAGGGAGCTGGAGCATTGTTATTATTATTTTTGTAGAAGGTTTTGAGCCTTCCCATCCAAGATCTTCCAATGAGGCTGGCAAGGGTTGCGCGCACACACACTTTCTTGAACATGTTTTAGCCTTTATGTGCTGCAGTGTCAAATCCCTGCAAACGTGAAAACATACAGTATCAGATCATACGCCAGGGAAGAGGATCAGTTTTCTTAAACTCCAACGGCTCTCCCAGGTAGAACCGCGCAAGGCAATATATCTGACTTCCAACACTATATCCCGAGCAGACAGCATCACTGGCTCGCGCTGTAATCCATATAGCATGAGAATGAAACCTTGGGACGTAAACAGCAACGCTGCATATGAAAGTGTGTGTGGCTTGGCCCGCCGTCACACTCCGCGCAGGCGTTCCTCGCTGCCAAGAACGGAAGGTGACCATGAACTAATAACAGCATCCACCCTCATGCAAACTTAACATACACACTCTCATCTCCAGGTGGGGCACAGCTGTTGAATGAACCGATCCTCGTCTGCGTTTAAAATACTAGATTTTCCACAGGTAGAAAAAAAAACGTGGATTAATGAAGACTACATCAGTCTTCCTGACATACAGCGTCATGAAAGATTTCATTCACTGGATGGATCACCACGATTCCTTTTTTTTCCATCTTCTCGAAGCCATTTCAGAATGTTGGTGACTAATTCACATGATGGCGAAGCAAGAAATTTGGCCAAAAAACATTTGTCACGTAATCAACAAGAACTTATTAGCTAAAACACAGTTTCTTCTTCTTCTCCTAAAGCAGCAACACCGTGTTAACAGCAAAGGGGAAATAAAGTAGATTGCTAATGATTTCATTTTGCGCCTCATGGTCGGGCACTATAGTGAAAGAAAACAGCTCAAATGCTAACATGGAAACATTCAGCAAGACGAAACTTGAGTGGAGAAAGCACACAGGCAGGGAAACGAAGATTAACATTCTGTTTCTGGTTGAACACAGTACTATGTCCATTGAGAATTGATACCGAGCTAACCTGCTAGCAGTTGGGATGCTCGCCTCAGCGAGATTACATCCTGAGTGGAGAAGAAAATGGAGGCAGATCAATAGGCAGTAGGTTAAATGAATTCATTTGGTTGGGTTAAAAAGGGTGGCTATTTCGTTACTGGCAGAGCAGTTACAGTAATTTAACATTGCACTTCAAGTGAAATAAGCGCAAGACAGCTGAAATGTGACACAAATGTAGGATGTCGATAAAGTGACAATTTCATTTAATGAGATACATATTGAAAGAGATTGATTTAGTGAGTGATTTAGATTCATCCATTTTTCACATCATCGCCGTTTGTATTCATCCAAAAATATCACGACAAGTAACGACTACATCAAATCAAACCTGCGTGTTATTCTTTAAAAAAAAACACGTTGACATGAAATAAAATACAACACCAGGAGGTGGTTAGCATGTGAAAAAGATTGCATCGGAAATCGGATTTTATATGCCACACACATTTGGAAACTTTGGCAACTGGAGCACATGTATGAAGAGGAAGTTTTCACACACACACACACACACACATGCACGCACGCACACACACACACACACGCACACGGACACGGACATGCACACACACGCCACACACACGCATACACACACACACATACGCACTGGCACGCACACACACATTCACACGCACAACGCGTGCACGCATACACGCACGCTTACACGCACACACACTCATGCATACACGCGCACATGTACACACGAATGGACACACGCGCACACAAAAACACGACGTGTTCACGTGCACAAGCACGCGTGCACACACACGCATATACTCACCAGCACAAGCACGCAGACCCATGCACACACACGCATACGCACACACACACACACAAACGCATGCACGCACACTTACACGCAGACGCACTAACGCATACACGCGCACACACGTACACGCGAATGGCCATACACGTACACACACACACACACGCACACAAACACGACGCGTGAACATGCACAAGCACGCGTGCACACACACTCACCCTTCGCACAAGCACGCAGACACACGCACACACACACACACACACACGTACACACATACACATATACAAATATACAGTACACGTTGACACACACACGCACACACACATGCTCAAACACGTTCACACACGCAGGCACGCACGAACCCGCGCACACACACGCACACACACATGCTCAAACACGTACACACACACACACACGCAGGCACACACGAACGCGCGCACGCACACACACACTTATGCACACGCGCCCCAACCTTTCACGCACACACACATACACACACGTTGGAATTGTTACGATGTATGAAAGGGGATTTACATGGTTATGGAGACTGTTGGAACGCACATAAACACACCCATTCTCAAGGACGCTAAAGCTGTGATAATTAGAGGTCAGTTCAGTGGCAGCTGGCCTCAGCGTACCGCAATGCCGCAGCCACAGGAGGATCTCACATAAGGCTCAAATTAATCCGCAAATGCGGAGAACGCTGAGAAATGGCGAGTTCCATCATGATGACTGTGCCTCCACAGTCTTCCATTACACCTGCGGTATCTCGTAAAAGACGGTCTTGCTAATACACTTTTGGCTATTTTGGTAAGACGAAGAAATGCAGAAGACGACGGTGATGACGTCATCGTTTGTTATGTTAGAAACCTCGGGAAGTGCTTCGACCTTGCGCTCCTGGATGATCAAGGTCACTCCTCGAACATGTTGCAGAATAGATTACCTTTTATACACACTGTCTAATGGTTATTTAAACGTGGTCCAACCTCATGAAATGAATAAACATGAATCCCATCTGGCAGATAACCCTTCCCAGGGAGTGCAGAGTCTCTCAGAGACAAACAAGGACCTTCCAAAGTCAAAGACGATAAAATAGAAATGCCTTTTTAACAGGTCATCCATTGCTCAACATTTATAGCTTTCTTCCAGTTCCTCTTTTTCACAGCCGATTCCTTCCTTTTACATTAAATATTTTCCTGTGTATAAAAAGCACCAAAGTATAAGGGCAACCCCAATGAATGTTGTATTCTCAACACGTTTCCATATGTAAGGCGCAGCAGACTATAAGGCACACCTTCAATGAATGAAAAAAGTTGTTCAAATATAAGGCACACCAGATTATAAGGCGCAACAGTAGAGGCTTGGGTTATGCACGACTTCTTCTACAGGGGGAAATGGAGTCGGTGGCTGCTGACTGTTGTGACTCAATATTACTTCACATATAAGACGCACCTGCATATAAGGCGCAGGGTCATCTCAAAATCAAGGCTTTTGGGTGAGCCTTATACACCGGAAAATACGGTACACTTTTATTTTACTTACGTTAATTCATCTTTCCTGCAAAAAAAGTTTATGTTCCATACAACAAATACATTTGGTCTTTTTGTAGTAAGAGTGCAGGTTTTATTGTAATGTTTTAGTGACATATATTGACTTATTTACTGCAAAATTGTTACGTCTTTAAGTGTGTTCAGCATGAGAAGCTACTATTATTATTGTTATTATTGTTTTTTTTTTTTTTTTTTTGCACAATGGTCATTTAATGGGGAGGTGGGGTGGTTTTCCGTAATCTGTAAATTCCTTTTTCAAAAAGTCCTATTTAATTATTCTGAGGAAAAATTACCCATCTTCTCAAATTTTACAGATGTTGATTACAACCTGTTAGGCTAACTCACTGTTTCTGTCTGAGCTTCCTTTTATTTTAATGCTTTTTTAATATGGTGGGTGAGTGGTTAGCCGTTAGCGTGTAGGTCTCACAATACAAAAGGCTGCGGCTTCCTGTGTGGGTTTCATCTGATCTCACCACGCCTGTGTGGGTTTTCTTCAGATACTCAAATGGTTTGTTACTCTCTCCTCATATTTTTTTATGAATAAAATACTTTGCTTCTGTCCCGCTGAGTATGTTGCACCGGTGTCACAGATCAGATCACAGATGCCTTTAGATCAGGAGTGTCAAACTCATTTTTTGCCACAGCCCGCATTGTAGTTACAGTTTCCTCTTGAGGGTCATTGTGAATTTGGGGAAAGCGTTGGAATATGAACACACAACAAATTGATCAATTATTAGTTTTCAAATCTGAACTCAAGAATAAGGACTGTTAGATTTTCATTCACATACGACAAATTGGAATTTTAGTTTGGACTTTAGCAAGCATTATGGCACTGCTGGATTTGGCCCCTTGACTTTGACACCTATATTGTGAGATCTCAAAGACACTCCTTCTGCTGTGCAGGCCTTCCCATCTTGGCCAAGACCGCTCCTCCCAATTGTCACATGCACCTCGCCTTGCTCCCGATATGAAAATCAGACGCCGCCGTTGGCGCCAAGGCGTCTTTGAAAACACTGTCTTTGAATAAAGAGCCCTTGGAGCCCTTGGCATGTTCAATAAAAGTTAATAGAGTTCGCACACAATGAATGGCATAGGAAGAGCAATCTTTTCTTTTTTCCTTGTAATTTGGCTCCTATTGGTTTTGGAAAAGAGCTCTTCCTCTATTTACTAACTTGAAATTCCAACACACACACGGGTAAAGTGTTCTACCGGAAACAAATTCCTTGTGTGTTCTACATACTTGGCAATAAAGATGATTCTGATTCTGATTCTGATTCTGATTCTGATTCTGATTCTGATTCTGATTCTGAATACTGAATTATTGAATTGTTTTTCAATAGTTCTTCATGGTTTATAAAAATTCAGTTGTTCCAACTACATAATGTTGAATAAATTGCTTTCAAGGATGCATACCCACATCAGACTTTCCCAAATGCATGTTTATTTATTTTTGTATTCTTACATAGTAGGATACTTGGGGTCAACTGTCCAGAGCAATGGAGAGTGTGGAAAAGAGGTGAAGAAGCGTGTCCAGGCAGGCTGGAGCGGCTGGAGAAAAATGTCAGGTGTGATATGCGATAAAAGGTTTTCAGCTAAGATGAAAGGAAAAGTCTATAAAACAGTGGTCAGACCAGCCATGATGTTTGGACTGGAGACAGTGCCACTGAAGAAAAGACAGGAAGCAGAGCTGGAGGTAGCAGAGCTGAAGATGTCGAGGTTTTCTCTGGGAGTCAGGTTGGATAGGATCAGGAATGAGTACATTAGAGGGACAACTCATATTAGAGGCGTTGGAGAGAAAGTCAGAGAGGCCAGACTGAGATGGTTTGGACATGTCCAGAGGAGAGAGAGTGACTATATCGGGAGAAGGATGCTGAATCTTGAACTGTCAGGCAGGAGACCGAGAGGAAGACCGAAGAGGAGGTTTATGGATGTGGTCAAAGAGGACATGAAGGTAGCTGGTGTGAAGGAAGAGGATGCACAAAACCGGGATAAATGGAGGACATTGATTCGCTGTGGCGACCCCTGAGGGGAAAAGCCGAAAGGAAAAGAAGAAGACATAGTAGGGGATTGTGCTGTTGCTTTGGATTAAAATAAAAACAAACAAAAACATTTGGCTATTGTTTTGTTTTCATAGTGAGATTTTGTTTTCCTTTTTTGGCTTTGAAATTTTAGTGATAATGCGGGTTGGCGATATCACGTCATTTGGCGATTCTCAGCAGTACAGGTCACAATGTGATGTTGGCTTAACTAAGCCCGGTTTTATCCCACCATGTGACCACATACACTTTATATTTTACTCAAGTTACAGAGATGTGTGTTCCGAAAGAAGCTCGGACTGTATCACTTTGCAGTTTGCGCTCTACTTGCAAGAGGTCATTGAAGGGAAAAGTGAAGATCTGGGAAACAATATTCGAGATCCAAATGTTTTTTCTGTCAACTTGCTTTGCAGCCAACTGTGATTTGAGCTGCAATTGGGGGGAAAAAAATCGCTGACTATTGGTACCATATGTCGTTTCGTACAATCAGTTTGAAGTTATTAAATCATATTAATCTTCTGCCTTACATTTATTGGACAGGATTTGATATGGATTGGAGACGCACCAACAACACGGTGGTGAATTATGTTAAACATAGTTGCAGCGGTATGAGTTTAAAAGTTGTGAGGCCATTTTTATTTTTTTGCCAAGAAAACCGCAAAACAATCACATTTCTGTGAAGGGGTTTTAGTGAGAGCCGTGGTGAGAGAGTGCCCTCAAGCAAGGCATTAAACTTAAACTCCCGCGCCTCATGTTGGTATGCTCTCGCCTGTGTGCTCATGTATGTGTGTGTGCGTGTGTGTGTGACTAGCCCTTTCACAATTGATACCATAATTTCCCTGTATCGTTGATATCCGAGCGACTGAATTCCTGTCAATCCAGTGTGTGAAAACAATTCACCTCCCAAGACAGACCAAGATGTTTCTCATTTTGAACATCTTTTCTTATGGTCCCTCTGAAGCTGTTTGCCACCAAGTGTATTTTTCTTGTGTGAAAAAAATGGAGGTATCATCTAACGCCTGATGGGCTTTTGGGGACCTGCAGGAGGGAAGAGAAGAGGTCATGTCTCAGTGTGATCTGCTGCAGATACCAAGCCAGACCAGATCGAAAGGATAACGTGACGCTCTGTCATTACCTGACGCTCCGCAGGTAGCGGGGGATGACTTTTTTGATCGTGGTCAAGAAGACAATAAAATGTGTCTTCTTAGCGCCTTAAATCCACAATACTGACTTTTCATGACCTCATTAAAAACCAAGATTTGTACAATCGCTTGCTTGATGCAATGTGAACCTAGTCCTGAAAATGAAACCTGAAACCAATTAACCCTAAATGTTAGGAGCCTCTGAGGTTAAAACTGAGCAGTTTAACAACCAGGTTCCATGTGGGATCGGTTTCTAACATATCTCCACTAACTAACGCTCTTCTCTTAGACACAGAGGCATTGTTTCTACTTTTAAATGCTTTCGTTCTGTATCCAAACATCTGTCCGCATCCTCGCAACTTGGATGAACTGTTCGGATTCTCAAAACCCAAGTCCTCAGTCTGGTTTTCAGGGACAGCGGCTACTACTGTGGACAGTTTACCATGTTATCCGGTTACAGGGTGCATGAAAGGGTCAATGCAATTTTATATGGAAGCATAATCCTGAAGCAATTTTACGAAAGATGCGTCAGTGATGATCTCGGTTCAGTAAAACTCCAAATATTTCTAACTGCACATTGGATTACATTTTATTTTATTTTTTGTCATTTAATTATTATTATTATTATTAATACCATCCTAATTCATTATTTTGGGCATAAAAAATAATGAAATCAAATGAGAAACAGAAGTGTTGTAGACAGTGTAGCTGAATCTTTTTTTCAAAACACATTTATACTAATAATGTCAACAAAAGTCATAAAAATTGTCTGTTTCTATTCATCAGTCACACAAATGTATATTTTAATGGGGTTTGAGAACTTTTATCATCAGAATCAGAATCAGAATCAGAATACCTTTGTTCGTCCCGCAATGAATCATGACCATAAACTTAACATAGGCAGTAAGTTAAAGTTCCAGAATAATAAACAAAGGGTCGCGGTTGGTTTGATTTCCACAACTGTTGTTAAAGTGCGATGCGAATAAAGCTGCCTCGTATTGTATCATAGTATTCCTTCAAGCTTCAGATTGTCGCCTGAATTAGTGCGCATAAAAGGAATAAAATCGAACTTGGGCTTACACTGAAAAATGCAAATCTTAGTGCTTTAAAATACTGTATTTTCCGGTGTATAAGGTGCATGAGAGTATAAGACACACACCCAATGAATGGTGTATTTTCAAACCTTTTCCATATATAAAGCGCACCGGACTATAAGGTGCACCTTCAATGAATGAAAAAAGTTTTCCAATATAATATATAAGTACATAAAAATTTTACAAATGTAAGGCACATCGCATTATAAGACGCGACAGTAGAGGCTGGGGTTAGGCACGAATTCTTCTCCAGGGGGAAATGGAGTCGCTGCTTCTGACAGTAGTTGCGAGACCTTCTCAATATTACTTCACATAAAAGGCACACCGGTGTAGAAGGCGCAGGGTCATCTTTTGAAGAAAATCACGACTTATATGCCCCTTATACACCGGAAAATACAGTAACTCCAATGTCCTCAAGTTTTTAGTTTTATTTTATTTTTTATTTTTTGCTCATTGAGTGCAGCAAGTAAATGTTTTATCCCCCTCCAAAAACAAACCCATTGCTTGCAATTCAAATCTTGATTGTTGTAAACATTAAGTAACAATAAAGACATTTTTAATTCATTAAATACTATTTTTAATGAATTGACTTGATCAATTGGATTTTTGAAATTGTATTCTGCCAAATAATTCTGCCGATTGAAAATTATCATCAGCCTTAAATAAACAAATACATACCTAAAAAGCACCATTGGTCAGGTATTTCTGTACGTGACACAGTGGATGACCTTTTGGAAGAATTTCCCCTTCAATTCAATGTCAACAGAACATGATTCACAAAGGCTTAGCACTCAGGCCAACATGATCCCTTTTTGTCTAGCCAGGGATGACACGCGTGTTAAGTGGATGAGGCCGCGCCGGCTCAACCGTAACAGAAGATGGGAACTCCGCAACTTAGCCACAGATGAGTTCAGTGACGTGTCTTGTCAGTGTTCAGCTATTACAGGCTTCATTACACAAAGACAAGAACGTTTTGTAAAGACACGTTAGGTGATACATCCATTTGCCCACAGCACAAAGGCGGCGGACGCATATGGTATCTGCCCGTGAAGGAGATGTTAAAGTGAGAAGCCGAGCTAAAACAGCTGCTCTTTCGAAAATGAATCATTTTTAAAAGGAACGCACTGACACCATCTTTTTTTTCTGACCGAATACAAGTACATTGACTATGCACCAATATCAAGTACCGGCATTAGATGGCAGAATTACATCTTATACTTCTTATTTGGAAACAGAAACACACAGACACACACACCAACTATTCTTGAACATGTCACACATGTCTCTCAAATCTTCTCTTTATGATAATGTCTAATTTTTGGCACTTAAACCTCATGTTGACTGGCCTCACATTTCACTTGAGGCGTACATGAAAACATTTAGCTCTGTGTGTTAAGTCCACAACAAAGTGAACAAAAGGGTATACAACCCTGCCTCTTGAGAATGCTATTCTCAAGAGTTATTTAACAAAAAAATCAATACTTGTTCCATGTTTGACTATTTACTTCATTATACTTAATTCATTTTATTTTTATTTCAAGATGCATTTTTTTCCTGAAATATACAGAAAAAGAGTGTGATTAATTTACTTTTTTTATTTAGTTATTTTTTTTCGTCAAGTGGTTGCCTGAAATAAAATCATTTGGATCCATCTTTGAAGTAGACAATGCATCATCTTTTAAAATATTTCATCTAAAAATCAAATGATTCTATCGCGTGCAAAGACTTGACTGAAAAATGAGGACGTTCAACACACCATTTTTCTTAGTGTACGTAAATGCCTATTGTTTTGGAACAGGAAAACATGATCTATTTTATAATAATTCATTAATTAGATCATTAATTATATTTTTAAAAT
Organism: Hippocampus bargibanti; assembly: GCF_051943395.1. Taxonomy (NCBI): domain Eukaryota; kingdom Metazoa; phylum Chordata; class Actinopteri; order Syngnathiformes; family Syngnathidae; genus Hippocampus; species Hippocampus bargibanti. The sequence goes on along the minus strand of NC_142749.1, from coordinate 4,455,750 downwards.
TACAATTTCAGACCCATTTAAAATGACAGAAGAAAAACATTAACAAAATGTGTTTTTTAAATGCCTTTTTCACATTTTTGGTGCTGAAATATCTGATGTGCTAGAAACAAATTTATATATATATATATATATATATATATATATATATATATATATATACATGCGCGCAGGGTCGGATATATCGATAGTCCCGAATGACTAAATACATAAATAAACACATGGGATGGTCATTGGATTGAACAAAAAAATATGAGTATATATATATATATAATCATTTATTTATTTTGTTAATCATTTATTTATTCATTTATTTTGTTCCTCTTCCTTAAAAAAGCACAACATAATTATCACATGAAATAATTATTATTACATTTTTGAGGGACATCGGTTACTACAGTGGACAGTTTATCATGTTACGGTATCCATGAGAGGGTTAAGAAAAAATAAACCTCAAAAGAAGAAGACACTTTTTTACAGGTATAACATTATCTTAAAAATAACCCAATGTCAAAACGTAATGTGCACACAAGAGTTATTCTGAAAAACTTTCCCGTTTTACATTCATGTCAGTAAATGGAACACAACAGCCCCAAACATTTCCCCATTGTGGGACGAATAAAGGTTTTCTGATTCTGATTTTCTGATTCTGAAAATAACACGGCCTGTCTCCATTCAAATGGTTGACAACATGATATTGTTTCATCTTGACAAGCATTCAAAACAGCATTCCCAAATGCCCCCCCACCTAAAAAAATGCACTCCATTTTTCCAAACTTGCATGCCTTACACATGGCAATGCCTTTACATTCGTACTGCACAGGCTCATTTCAAATAGTTAGCCATTAATGAAACATGTCACATAAGTCATGTGAGACCGCCGATGGTGCTCCCGCTGCCGTTACCTCGGTGTACACGAGACACACAGATTCTTGGAGGTTTAAATAAAGAGAGATTTTTTCCAGAGGTGGGGGTGAGTTCCACCGCGTCCTCCTTCGGAGTAGACGTGCGCATTTGGAAGGGGATGAATCAGACTATTATTAATTATCCGGTGTGCAGGTCAGTGGCGCCATAAACACGCGTCGACTGACAGACTGTAACCAGATAAACACCGTTTGGGAGCCAGCGGATGCTGTGGCCAACGGGATAAAATAGGATCAAAGGAATACGACAACACTCGACTACGTGTTTTCCAACATCTTTTTAAAATAGACTTGTATCGGTTGAGGACGAAAAATGCAAGAGCAATCGAATCCCTCATTTGCCATCAAAATGTTTCAAGGATGGAGGTCACAGACCTCACTTTACTTCAGCAAAAATGTTGGTGCTGTTGGACAGTCTGCGGCCGTATGGATGCATAGGTTGAGGAGCCCACGATGAGCAGTGCAGAGCGCCGATGCGTATGTGGAACTGCTGCAGCTTTGAATTGAAGCGGATTTATATATGACAGGCGATGTGAGACAATCTCTTTCGTCAATGGATGCTACAGCTTTGTGTTTGCTTTCAACATTTAGCTTGTAGTAGACATGCACATTTCACAATGACGTCCCTGATCCACTGGTGCAAAGGACGCTTTGATCCGCTCCTCTACAACTGCTTCATGTAACAAAGAGGGTGCAGGAACATGAACGTTACGATTGAATGACTGAATGTGTCTTTTGTGTTGTGTCAAATTATTTGTTATTTAGTTTTGTTGTTGTTTTGACTTCAAGATGGCGCCGTGAGAGTGGCTACCTTAACAGCAGGTCCTGTATTATTTTTCTACTTCTTTCTTTCCTTTCCTCAAGGCGCTTAAAATGTATTATTATTATTATTATATATTATTATAAGTTAGAGTAAAATCAGTAATGTGGAAGCTTTTATAAATCAAACTAATCAATAAAAATTGGAAATATGCTCAGAAAGACATGTTTCAATGTCTCCCAGTCAAATTTATAAAATAAAATCTCAATGAGCTTTGTGTGGTTTACCTTCAAATTATTCCCCACAGATATGCTTCAGCCATTTGTTTTCAGGGTTTCTAATACTTTTTTAAATGTTTTTTTTCCTCAGAAAAACAAACAAACAAACAAACAAACAAACAAACACTAAGCTGCCCAATTTGGAGGTTGACCAAAATCTCAACTGTTTGTTTTGACCAGGGGTGTCCAAAGTCGGTCCTCGAGGGCCGCCGTCTTGCCTGTTTTCCAGCTCTCCCAGGAGCAACACACCTGATTCAAATGATCAGCTCATCAGCCAGCTCTGAAGCAGCATCAAAATGGTCCTGATGAATTTAATCAGGTGCGTTGCTCCTGGGAGAGCTGGAAAACAGGCAGGACGGCGGCCCTCGAGGACCGACTTTGGACACCCCGGGTTTTGACCATCATCACAAAAAAACTGGTATTTGACATGCTTAACTGATGACATATTGATGTAGGCTTATAAATAACTTGCACAACAAATAGTAAAATGCATAATGGTGTAAATGTACTTACAGATTGTGCCTGAACAAGTCAAAAGAAAGAGGATGGACATGGATGTGATCACACCTCTCCACTGTTATATTTCAAAAAGGCTACTCCACAACTTTTTAAGTGGTTTTAACTATTTTCACCACTGGGGGCACTGTGCTGTGTTGTAATGCAATTACTGGGGGCATAATAATAATAATAATTATTATAATTATATATATATTATATATATTATAATAATAATTATTATTATTATTATTGGTGTCAAACAGTTTAGGGATTCCATCAACCAACATTGAATATTTGAACACTTATTTGCCGAAAAAGCTTCTTCATGACATCAGAACACAGACAACACTGCGGTTTTGCTTCAAACCGACCGCGGGAGTGATCTGGTTTTGATCCCTCACCTTCCCCCCCACCACCACCGACAAGGCAAACACAAGAGACTTGCACCATCAAAGAACTGCCTCGGGGTTGCCTAAAATATATCAAAGAAGCCACCATCACTGATTAGACATTAACTTTGTTGGCACAAGGCTTAAAAAGGATGAGGCCTTATATCTTTAAAGTGACAACGGTGTCGCTTCGAAGCGCAAATAATACTCAAAATCCATGTGTTGCCTCAGCTCAGGTCTTGAACCCTGCGTGTATTTTCAAACTCTGAGCCTCGGATTCAATCGCGGCACAGCTGTCACTTAAACCTCCATGGCACATTTGGCAATACGGTTCTAAGAAACATAATTTGATCCATTTGCTTCTAGGACCCCCTGCTCCGTGTTATACATATGTAGTGATGGATTATTACAATTTTAATAAGGAACGAAGATGCCTTTTGGTCACGCCAGTATCAAAACATTTATACAGGCATGCGGTTTTACTAGCAGTCAGGGGGGGTGGTGAAGAGTTGACTTTTATTTTAGTCTTCAGCCACACGACTTCAGTCTCCCCACAGCGGGACAGTGGGAGCATTTCACGGGAGGACTTTGGTCCTCCGCTGGCTTGTGTGTGCTTGGATGTCTGCTGGCTTGTGTGTGGGAGGGCGAAGCTTTCCGGGGAAAGTGAAACAGCAATGCATAATGTCATCCTTTTAGCGTTACGCCCGCTTTCATCGAAGCATGAAGTATCATGTTTGCTATCATAAAGGACAACCGACGTCTCCAGACAAGTTGTGTCCATAATTTGTAAAATGACTTCAAATGACTTCTACTGAGCGTATTTTACAAAGATTCCACCGCATACAGCTCTATTTTACGTTTTAAGACTCGCGCTGAATATTCCGGAAGTCTTGTTTTTGAGTTGGTGACGAGTCCTCACCCTACGTCACTGAAGGAACGCCCCTCACCGAGAAAGGACATACCTTGCATCACCTCAATGCATTTTGCGGGACTTTGTTTTGTCTGAAAAGTTCGTGTTGATCCGTGTTGATGGTGAAATTAGAAGGAAAACACATAAATAACGCGATGGTGAATCGTTGTGTGTTGCATCAAGACTTCTACATTCGCTGACAAAACCTCCAAGGAGACAATTTACACGGTGATTTGTCGCCATCTTCTGCCTTTTTTTGGGGTACTGTGAGTACTCAAGAGTTTGTCACTACATTTCTCTCCAGATGCATCAAAATGACCGGAATAAATTCTTGAATCTATTGCAAACATGTATGCTTTCCTCTTCAGAACTATTTGAATCATATTCATAACTGGATGAGTAACAAGAAAGCATCTTTTCTGAATCTGAAGCCATTGTTCTGATTCTCGAGCAAGTCAAGACGTCTTGGCATGACACCACGAACAAGGGGGTGGGACCTTCTGAAACTGGTCACTTCCGGTTTGAAATTGAAGTACTTTTTGGACACTTTAAGTCATTTTTATTGGTATTTTGCATTTGACTAAAAATATCATACTGCGAAAAATGTGTCCACTCCAGGCCCAGAGTTTTTGTCATTTTCACTCAAATTCTCGGACCCACGGAATATTGAGTTTTAGGACGACATAAACAGTCAATACAGCGTTAGAAACATTACACTACTGTGTTTTCTATTATCACAAAAAAACGTTATTTTCTAGCTTATTCTGAAGTAACATGAGGTGCAAGTGGGGGCTAGCTGGACAAAAGGTAAATGCTGCCCCCTCATAGAAGGGGAAAAACATTGCCAGAGGTCTAACCAGTGCTTTATTGGCACCCCCGCAAGAAAAAAAACTAAACCGGAACAAATTCAATGGCGCTCCACGTCACATTTTCAATTCCTAAATAAATTCGGGGATGGCAGTGAATGAGTTAAGCTTCCATTCTTCATGTGAGGTGCAACGATATCCAGGTACATATATTAAGCTTTTAACGTAGAGGGTGACATTCTTGTCAATCACTTTTTAGACAGAATTGATCACTAACTCACAAGAGTATCGGAATGAACACATATCCAAGACATGGATTCATCCTGGCACCCCATTTCAGAGGAGTAAATCCATCCTTCCATTGATTTTCCGAACTGCTTTATCCTCACTAGGGTTACGGTGAGTTTTGGAGTCTATCATATAGGCGAGGGACACCCTGAACTGGTAGCCAGCAAATCGCAGGCCATACAGAAATAAACAACCATTCGCCCTCACACTCACACCTCGGGACAATTTTAGAGTGTTCAATCAACATACAATGGAGGGTGTGGAAAATAGGTGAAGAAGCGTGTCCAGGCAGGCTGGAACGGCTGGAGAAAAATGTCAGGTGTGATGTGTGATAGAAGGGTTTCAGCTAGGAAGACAGGAAAGGTGTATCAAACGGTGGTAAGACCAGCCGTGATGTTTGGATTGGAGACAGTGCCACTGAAGAAAAGACAGGAAGCAGAACTGGAGGTAGCTGAGATGAAGATGTTGAGGTTTTCTTTCGGAGTGACATGGTTGGATAGGCTCAGGAATGAGTATATCAGAGGGATGATTCATATTAGAGGCTTTGGAGAGAAAGTCAGAGAGGCCACATGACATGGTTTGGACATGTCCAGAGGAGAAAAAGTGACTATATTGGAAGAAGGATGCTGAGCCTTGAACTGCCAGATAGAAGATCGAGAGGAAGACCAAATAGGAGGTTTATGGATGTTTTCAAAGAAGACATGAAGGTTGGTGATATGAGAGAAGAGGGTGCACAAAGCTGAGTTAGATGGAGGACATCAATTCGCTGAAGGGAAAATCCGAAAGGAAAAGAAGAAGAATCAACATACAAACTCCACACAGGGAGGCCAGATCCGAGATCGGACCCTACCCCTCAGCATGGTGAGCTCAACACGCTAAATCTCTCGGCCATCGGGTTGTATAAATATGAAAGCAAATTAAAAATGTGACTTTGATTGCCAAGGTCTCTCTCTCTCTCTCTCTCTCTCTCTCTCTCTCTCTCTCTCTCTCTCTCTCTCTCTCTCTCTCTCTCTCTCTCTCTCTCTCTCTCTCTCTCTCTCTCTCTCTCTCTCTCTCTCTCTCTCTATCTCTCTCTCACGCACAAACACACACACACATTTTGAGTAAAATTTTCATGAAAGAATTTAACTGAAAGTCCATAATATTACATTTAACATTACATTTAAAAAATGAGGAAAAATTCTAATTGCCCTGAAATGCCGTAACTATGCCCTATTATTGTCTGATAACCAGTTCAGGGACTGGACCACCTTTCGCTGTCAAGACAGTTGGGGGGCTCTAGCTCGCCACAACACTCAAATAGAAGTGATTGTAAGTTGGATGGATGCATGGATGAATGAATGAATGAATGTCCATTGCAAACCCAGCCATAAATATTTTCTTATTATATACAGTGCACCGCTTGTATAAAATCTGATGAGATTCTTCCAATGTGGTTGGAATCTCTGGCTCAAGAACGTCCTTCTCCCAAAGTAGTCAAGTTAAATTAAATAAATCAAAATGTTGAACTAACAAATGACCAACTAGCGCGAAAAGAAAATGAATAACCAGATTGAAATGGCGTGTTCAAGCATGTCCAGTATGGAGTTAAAAACAGATTTATCTTAAAGCAGCGTTTGAAATAACGTCTGCCCGGAGGCCCGGGGCATAAAACTTTTACGTCGGGCGTATAACTTTCAAAATGTCTCGGCCCGGGTGGCCGACAACTTCTTCAAGAAAAAAAAAGATTTGTTTTCAAATCAAACATTGTATTTAATGAAGCTACAGGCAAACTGCTACAAGCCACGTGGACTCCACTTGTGTACCATGACGACAAACGACAACTGGAGCAAAATCTTCAGCATTTGCATTTGTGGTAGGTACTTTCTTAATTAAAAATACATCCTTTATACTTCGCAACAATGTTTTTTTTTTTTTTTTGCGATTCGTCGTCTTATTGTGTTTCAAGTTGTGAAAAAATGGGGCAGGCAACTTTATGGCTACGCAGGCAATTTTTCAGAGTTGTCTGCCCTGGTGTCCGCTAACTTTTTGTCATAAGTTTCAGACACTGCTTAAAGTAATCAAGACCATTTTAATGCTTCAGTTGTCAGAAATAAATGGGAACGAAGTGGTTACATTGAGGCAACAATGACCATGAAACGGTTTATATAAAGGAAACACACAAATAATTTGACCTTTCAAGAATACAATTTAGCACATACAGCATATATTGAACGCATCACAAAGTTTTGATTTTTGGATTGGATTGGATTGGATTGGATTTGCCTTTATTAGTCTCACAGTGGAGAAATTTACATTTGACTTCAAGATTTCCTTTCCAGCACTCATGTATTTTGTTTTTCTACTTCTTTCTTTCCTTTCCTCTTCCTTTCATAATTTTGCTGCTGTGAAATGTAAATTTCACCACTGCGAGACGAATAAAGGTACATCCAATCCAATCCAAAGTACATACAGAGTAACACAGAAACAAATGTCAGCCATCAAATACATAAGTAAAAATTAAATGAATAAATAGAAGAAGAGAGAACCCTCTTTTTTTAAAGGCTGTTTGATGTCTTCTGTGTATGCAATTGGCGTCTGTCATTTGCAAAGAAATACTTTACAAACAAAAACATATTTGAAATTAATATGCACCTCATTCTTGACCCTTGAGGCATAATGACACGATCTCATACAGTTGGGAATATTTGACATTGTGTACAATATGTCTCCTGCAAATATTCCGAAATCTATTACCTTCTTGTTTTATTCAACATAAAATGCATAGTGTTGGTTGGTTATTAATATGGGTTGTTACATTTCTTAATACCAGCTACTATTTTCATTCTCCTAGTTCTTGTCAAAGGTGACCTACAGCTTATCCCAGTGCACCCCACCCCCACCATCACCTCCCTAAATGTTTCAAGACACATTTGAATGTGGCATGTTTTCACAATCATGTTTATTGTTATAAAAAAACATGACTGTCATATTCACCAAAGTTAATTAACAATCAAATTATTCACGCCTGTGTTAGTAAACAAAATTCATTTCAAATTGGCTGCCTGGTTCAAATTAACAGCGGAATGTCAACAATCATATTTTTTGGCACAAAGACCAGAAACTTGAGAAAAGAGGAAGATCATTTTTTCCCGTTATTATCATTAAAGCCAAGGCTAGCCGGACACATTTACTGATTTTTAACATTGTTTCTAGGCCAACTAGTGGAAACAAGAACGTTGTCAAGGTTGAACAATTTGTGATCTATTGTTGGTGTTTCATGATTACAATATAAGAGAGACGGTACAGTGAATGACTGCCCGCCTCATAGTGCAAAGGTTTTGGGTTTGAATCCAGTGTGGTGTTGGGATGCTCTCCACATGCATGAGTGGGTTTTCTCCCGGTACTCCAGTTTCGTTCCGCATTCTTAAAAAACTGCGTGGATAGGTTAACGTAGCACTCTAAATTGTCCCAAAAGGTGTCTGTGAGCGCTTAAGTTTACCCTGCGATTCCATGCCTCCTCCCCAAAGACGCCAGGGATAGACTCCAGCACGCCTGCGACCCTCGTGAGTACAAAGTGCTTTAGATTATAGATGGATGAGTGTAAAATGTTGTGGGATTTGTTTTAAGTCTAGAGAAATAAACATTGTTGAAATACCCATGCTAATTCATATCAACTGGCAATCAATTCTGAACTCAAGTTCTTTATGTTTTCTTGTAAATGATGTCGTTGCGCAACAAATTGACAGCTGTTTATACCACAAAAACTGCAACCAAATGAAATCACTGTGTTTTGGAGCCTTGTTGTGGTTTGGGTATGGAGCGTATCATATCATATCATTGAAACATCCATCCTTGAGGGAACCGGCAATACATTGCATTCATATGGAACAGATGTGAAGGCAGCTGGCACCTTCAGTGCTAGTTAATGAGTACAGGATTTCTGTCTGATTTTCATTCGGAGTGGTTGCGAAATAAATATTCTTACATATCGTTATTTGACCAGCAGGGGTGAAGTAGCAGTGTGTATGTCGTTCTTGGTCGAACATTGGCTTGGGTCCTTCTGTGTGAAGTTTGCTTGTTTTCTTGATGTTTGCATGGGTACTCGCGGTCTTGACTGCAGGTCAATTGAATACTCCAAACCAAAGCCAGGACAAGTTTAGCCTGGGGTCCATATCCAAGTAGAAATAAAACATTAAATGTGAGAAACTTCTACTTTGAATGGGCAAGTTTAATGACTGATCCACAATCTGATCAAAAGATTGGCCAATTAAATAAACAATATTTTTTATTTATTGTCCAGTTGACTTCCTCTATTCGCAGAAGATTGTGATTTGCCCTGACTTCGAATAGCCAAATTTGGAGTACAACAGATGATTTAATAGGCATTGGATTAAAATAACAAATAAACGCTACAAAATTCTCCTTAAAACAAGGTGGACACTTGTTGACCCAAAAAATTATAGCTAGCTAGCTCGATAGATAACTAGCTTGCTAGCTCGCGAGATAGGATTAAAAAAAATCAGATTATTTGGTCACAAGCCTTGTATTATTAACAATGGCTTGACAGAATATCCCTGGAGTAAACAAGAACCCGATTGTCTTAGCTGCGATGTCTGATTTTGCGTATCCGATCAATTATATTAATGCTCAATTGATAAATCGTGACATTACAACCAATCACGTATGTTGCATTAACAAAATTAATCCAAGCGAGGAGATCTGAATAAAACATGGTCACGCAAGTATTAAAATTAAAAATAAATATTTCTTAAAAATAACATTATATACTAGATCAACACTTGTAACATTTTTTTGCCATACATTAAGACAATAGTCTTTCCCCTCCACATTAAAAAATACTTTGGAGAAGAAAGATGACCTGAATATGTTGGCTTTGCAAAATAATTGCCTACTCCTGCTCTAAACTGTCCATGAAGATAAGAGCTGTGAATGTGAGGCAAGGCATACTTCAAAAACTGTATTTCAAAAAGCTTAAAGGACAACCGACACCACCTTTTTGTTTCCTAACTGCCATCAGAAAAACGTTTGATAGCATCTAAAATACCCAAAACACGCAGGATGATATTTTTAATCAAATGCAAAACACCAGTAAAAATGACTTAAAGTGTCCAAAAAGTACTTCAAATTAAACCCGGAAGTGGCCAGTTTCAGAAGGTCCCGCCCCCTTGTTCGTGATGTCACGCCAAGATGTGCTCGAGAATCAAAACAATGGCTTCAGATTCGGAGAAGATGCTTTCTTGTAGCTCATCCAGTTATGAATAGAATTCAAATAGTTCTGAATAGGAAAGCATAAATGTTTGCAAACGATTAAAGAAGTTATTCCGTGTCATTTTGAGGCATCTGGTCAGAAATGTAGCACCCAGAAAATGCAGAAGATGGCGCCAAAGCTCCATTGGAAATGGGATGATTTGTCTGCTGGGAATTTGTGTCAGTGAATAGCAAATAGTTGTCTTGGTGCAACACACAACAATTCACCATAGCCTTATTTTTGTGTTTTCCTTCTAATTTCGCCATCAACACGGATCAACACGAAGTTTTCAGACCAAACAAAGTACCGGAAAATGCATTGTGTGTCGCTTTCTCGATCAGGGGCGTTCCCTCCGTGACGTGATGTCAGGAATTGTCAGCGAACTCAAACACAAGACTTCCTGAATATTCATCGCAAGTCTTAAAACGTAAAATATAGCTATATGCGGTGGAATCTTTGTAAAATACGCTCAGTAGAAGTCATTAGAAGTGATTTTACAGATTATGCACACAACTTGTCCGGAGACGTCGGTTGCCCTTCAAATGTGTTTTATACAGTGCACTGTGCATCTGCATCTTATCATGTTTATGGTAAGGTAGGTAAAATTATTTTTTTAGAGGTTTATTTTATTTAGTATTTTTGTCTGTGTCATGGTGTGCAAACATTTAAGGTGATTCTCATCACTGTACTTCAACCATGTTAGTTGACGTCTTTGGCAGGTTAAATTTGACTTGTGCTGATTATTTTGAGGTCAGGCTATACTTTGTGCTCCACAAATCTTTGCCATTTATTGGATATGGAACATTGGAAGCTTGAATTCCATCTTTCTTTACTATGTTTTCAAATACAATTCCTTTCATTGCGTACAACACAAAAGGTTTACCTTGTTTGTGGTGCTAGAAATAAATCCTTTTTTTAATCCACGTTCCCTATAATTGACCAATCAAGCCTGCATCTTTCCTCTTGTTCAAAAAAATCCTTTGGAATTATATCACCTCACTCGCGACGCAAATTAGGATAAGTGACGATGGATGGTAGAGCAGATATATCACTGCTGTTAAAAAAACTGATAAGCACCCTGTTAAGAAGCAATAATTCAGATAGGAGGAAAGAGTTGCAGATTTAGCAAGGGAAGTTTCAAGATCACTGTCTGGTATTTTTTTTTGTTTGTTTTCCAATTGGTATCACAAAATGCAGTATGCCTCTCTCCCCGTTAGACGACAAAAGAATGAAAGATAATAGAAGCAGATGTGACCTGTGAAGTGCTGTTACAGTGCATGGAAGAATAACACTTTAAAGAGGCATGTCTTTCATGAGTTTACTAACAACTGAGTGAATGGAAAACAATCATCCCATGCAGTGTTCACACTTGGGTTCATTTGGATTCCATTGTGACGTTGCCTCATTTGGACAGTGGGGGTATGACAAGACAGGAGTGGCTGCATATATAATCCGCAGAAGCCGAGAGCCCAGATTTGAGCCCAAGGTGATAAACCTCTTTTAGGACTAACGACGTGGCCACAGCAGGTACCTGACCCGTCCATTTGCCTGTAATAAAGGCCAATTTACAGTCAGCCCCGCCCCACGAGGCTTCAAAGTGAAAGCGGGGTAATCCCCCTGTGAAGCGTCGCAGCCACCACGAAATACCATACGACACGAAAACTGGGAGATTCTTGACTGTCCAACTGTCTGCTCAGCATCATCTGTCTTTCTGTAAATGGCACCTGTAACGTGCAGCGCTGCTGGGTCTCGTGTCCTGATGGTCAAGATACGAAAGAGACATGAGGTGCTTTAGGGGTTGAGGATTTGAGGTCAGAAGGCTGTATTGATGTAGCCGGCCCCTGACCTCTAGCTTCAAGAAGAGGGTGGGGTGCCATTCAGCTCCTGGCAGCATGTGTCCACAGACTGACCCGAAAGCAAAGTCCTGGTTTTTCATCATTGATGTCTTTACAATGAATTTGAGCGCAGGGAGCCTCCTATTATGTATGTCTTCTCCCCTTGGGGGCGTGGCTTAATACTTCTCATTTTGGTAAAATGTAACAAATTAAAAACTTGCTCCAAAATAAAAAAGGCATCTAAGAAGAAAGCAAAAACTTCATCAGGCCGTTGACTTTGATGAATCCAAGAGGAAATACCAGAAGTGACATTGTTCCTTCAGGGTAAGGCTGGTTGCTGTAGCAATTAGCCACATACACCCTCCCCCACTTCCCTCCAGTCCCCTTGGGGATTTACAAAGTGACTTGTCCATTTGTGTAATTGCATTATTTCTGTAAGTGTTACTGGTTTGAAGTAGTACATGATGTCTTGACTGGTAAAATTACATAATTGTTTCATGATCCCAATTGCTCCCTGGCAGCATCACTGGGCCAGGTCAGGTTCTCAATGTTCAACCACAGAACCTGGGCCTTGGTTGACTTCATTGCTACTGTTGAAACTAAACCAAATGACCAGTAACATATTTTCCGCACTATAAGGCGCACCTAAAAGCCTTACATGTTTTCAAAAGCTGACTACATTATAAGGCGCATCGCCTTATAATCTGGTGTGCCGTATATATGGATCAATATTGAGCCGTAACAGGTCTCGTAACTACGGTAAGCAGCCGAGATTCCATTTTTCCCCTGGAGAAGAAGTCCTGCGCCGTGCATGCTGAGATATATACAATGCGGCATCAACAAAGCATTCAAAGCTAGACTGCTAACTGCGTGCAAGCGATGAATGCAGAAGGCGAACACACGTTCACCAAGACGGGGAGACAGCGCCGGACGACATATGCCACTAGCTGTTCAATTCGGACACAGAAGAAAAAGAATTATTTACAGGGATTCGAACATGAGGAATGAACTGATAAAGTGAGATTTATGTGTTTCCTTTGTGTGTTTACAGTTTAACAAGGGTTAGTCATATTGTGAATATGGACATTAACACGTGAACAACAGTTATTATGCTATTGCTCTAGAGTTATTTTTTATTGTTATTGTTTCGCACTTTTAAGAGTGCTAGTCTATTGTGATTGCATTTCCGTTTAATTTACCGTAACCGTATCAGAATGTTTTTTGTTCCCCTCCACTACTAGCACTAGCTTGCTGTTGTTCAAAGATAAACTGTCATGAACATACGAATACTTTACGTCGGAGAAAATAATAAAACGGTTGTTTATTATTCATTTTGGGAGTGAATGGAGTTGTCAGAAAGCTGATTTTTAATCTATTAATAAAGGTTGACTGACCTCTCTGACTGTTTTGTTGACATTCCATTTAGCGCTGCATCATCGAAACGGCGTTTAGCACCGAACGCATAACGTAACTCCAGCCTCTACTGTAGCGCCTTATAATCCAGTGCGCCACATATAGAAAAACTTGTAAAATATAAATATAAATAAAAAAAATATAAAAATAGATAATAAAAATAAAATAAAACTAGTGCGGAAAATACGGTATTTCAAAAACATCACCCAAAAAATAAATAAATACATCACAAAAACTATATTCCACATTTAATTGTCATGCAATGTTGTTCACCACCTGAAATCTAGCAAGTAGAATAACATGTAAAATGCACTCCACTATCACTTGACACATTCAAAAGCTATTTAGGACTCCCTAAATGAAGTCATTTGGAAGCCTTCAATGCTCGTACAGGTTGCCGCATCGCTCACTGACTGACTTGATTCATGTCACATCATTCGGAGCATACAATTAGGAGCTGCTAAATTGCTTCTCAAACACTCTGGACTTGTACCTGCCTGAGGACAGAGTATCTAGATTTAGATAGTATCTAGATCTAGATAGCAAATTAGGGCCCCCTCCTCCCCTCACCACTCAAGAAACACGGTAGCTAAATCAGTCACATGACCTTTAGGGTCACAATCAGTAGGATCATGTCACATTAGCTCCAGGGAATTGACACTGTGAGATTCAAGGAATGTCCACTTTAGGAGGGCAGTATCAGAAGCATCGGTTTAAAACAACAGCATTGGTAGGATTATAAGAGCTGACCATTTTGAAGGTAATCAATATAGGTTCCAAATTCAGGCTTACAAGCTTACATCAGAATCAGCAACAATTTGGCTACCTCACTCAATTTGGGTTACCGCATTTTCTGGTGTATAAGGCGCACTAGAGTATAAGGCGCACCCCCATGAATGGTGCATTTTCAAATGTTTTCCATATATAAGTTGCACCAGACTATGAGACACACATTCAATGAATGAAAAATGTTTTCCAAATATAATATATAAATATATAAAAGTTTTCCCAATATAAGGCACACCACATTATAAAGTGTTACAGTAGAGGGTTATGCAAAACTCCAATATTACATCACATATAAGGCGCATCTTCATATAAGGCACAGGGTCATCTTTTGAAGGAAATCAAGGCTTTTGGGTGTACTCATGCTCACAATTAGCCAATTGTGAGCGTCAGTATCGGAAAATACGGTATTTTTACCCGAGCCGTTTCATGAGTGTATATTGCGTTCAGGAAGGTCACGTCCTTCCACATTCCCAGCATACTTTATAGAATGTGAATATGAGAGCTAAACAGTCAAAGTGAGATAATAAAAAAAAAAACTAATACAAGGCAATCGACGATAGCATAGCCAAGGTATATTTTGGAAACAAAGGCTCGGTCCATGTTGGATATGGTGTATTTTGACTTGTCAGTTTGGACACCGCACAGCTTTGGATGACATTCAAGCAGGAGGAAAACGAACTCACGTGCAAGGCTCGAGATTATTGAAATGTTTGAGCTTGCTGTCTGCTGCAGGGCCACATTGACACTTTTTGAGTAGCATGCAATGAGAAACTCATGGAACAAGTTATGCCGTCATTTGAAGCAACCCGTTAAAAATGTTTGACCCAAATAGAACCTTTACTTTGAGATAAGAACTGAATTGGTTGTTTTATCATGCTTGTAATTCAAATCTCTATCTCATTTCTCAAATTATCTTTCTCAATTGAAATGAATAGAAATTAATCAGTTACACACACACACACACACACACACACACACACACACACACACACACACACACACACACACACACACACACACACGCAGACACACACACGCACAGACACACACACACTTCAAAGAGGGAGGCAACACAGATTTTTTACAAGTTACAAGGTACATGGTATTACTACACATCGATGAAAAATAGTATTTCTGAGATATAAATGACAGTAAAAATGTTCATCTCTCACTAGCTGTATTAAAAACAAATACAAACAGGAGTACACCGGAAAATGTGCTCGAACAAAGTCCTGGAAATCACAAGGAGTCAAAGTAACAAAAGATACCTGTGACAAAACATGACAGGAGCTTACATACTCAAAACCCAACAACGACTGACACGTGTCAGGAGCTAAATTCCTTTCATCACTTTGCTGCTGTGAAATGTAAATTTCTCCACTGTGAGACTAATAAAGGCCTATCCAATCCAATCCAATCCAAATACAAGTAAAGTGACAAGACAACGTGACACACCTGGACAAGACCCAAAGGGTTGAGGGAGCTGATTGGTTAAACACTTGGACACTGATGACGAGAACAGGTGGTGACAAACAGGTCACATGAGGGAACAAAACCAAACATAACCACACGCAAACATCACACCAGGGCCCAGAAATATTGCCACTTGCTTTAGAGTGAAACTGACATCACAGTTGCTCGAGGCTCAAGAGACAACCAATCACGGCTCCCCCTATATCACAGGTGTCAAAGTCAATGCCCGGGGGCCAAATCTGGCCCACGACATCATTTTATTCGGCCCACTAAAGGAAATCAAGCATGTCAAGTGCCACGATGTTTGTTAAATTCCGAACCAAAATTTCAAATTGTCCCATATAAACCGCAATAACAGTCATTATTTTTGACTTCGAATTTAAAATTACAGTAAAGTCTCGTTATATCGATATTCTCGGGAGTCCGAAAAAATATCGATATAACCGGACTATCGATATATCCGATCCGCATGTAATTTTCTCCTTGCGTTCATAGAAATAGTATCGTAATAAGCGGTACTATCGATATAACGAGACTTTACTGTAGTTATTCATTAATTAGCATTCTATATGTAATATGTGGAAGGGATGAAACATTCTATTGGCTTCCCCAAATTCAGAATGGCCTCCGAGAGGAAACCATAGCTATAATGTGACCAGCGGCAAAAAAATGACTTGGACACCATTGCCCTATAGGAATTAAGCAGTGGTAGATTACACTAAATTCCACATGCAAAGTTGTAACCCAAATCTAACCTTCTAAAACCGCGTCCAATGAATTATTGTGCTTGACTTGGTCATCTTTGGGCAACCTAAGACAATCAAACAGATAGAATATTTATTGAGATGTCTCAATTCCCATCTCAGCTCATCAGTTTGTCATAAATATTAGATTTCTATGAGAGGATAAAGAATATATAACTGTAAATACTGTTATGGTATCGGTCTATATATGTTCCTGAAGGGTTAGCGCACTGCAGCGTAGATCATATTTTGCATTAACATTAAACTAGCTGAAATACTGATATAAGTACTGTATTTTATGCTGTATAAGGCGCACAAAAACATTGATTTTGTTCAAAAGATGACCCTGCGTCTTATAATTAGGTGCACCTGATATGTAAAATCACATTGAGCCAGAACAGGTCTCGCTGTCAGGAACCAACGACTCCATTTCCCCATGTAGAAGAAGCTTTGCGTAACTACATCATCTATTGTAGCACCTTATAACGTAGTTAGCCTTATATTTGGAAAACTTTGATATACTGTATTCATATATTATATTTAGAAAATGTATTTCATTCATTGAAGGTGCGCTTTATAGTCCGGTGCGCCTTATATATGGAAAAAGTTTGAAAATACACCATTCAGGTGCGCCTTATACACCGGAAAATACTAATTATTTGCATATGATTTAGTTTAACAGTATACAGTACTTAAAATTTGATTGACAATAAACAGAATTGAAGCCTCCTTTTTTTAAACAAGGATATCTGCCAAACTACTGCCATCTTTTAGCTGTCTAACGAGCTAGCTATCTATCTAGCTATTAGTTATCTATTAGCTAGCTAGCTAACTTGATCTATTTGAGTTATTCCAGTTGAACGGGGTCATCGTTGCTGGCTACCGAGCTAGCTATCTATTTTCCATCTATTTGCTATCTATTAGCTGTCTAACTAGATAGATAGCTATCTATTAGTTATCTATTAGCTAGCTAGCTAACTTGATCTATATGAGTTATTCCCGGTTGAGTGAACGCTGGCACATGTGGCTGCTGCTGCTCACCCACAGAAAAACTGATCCTGTGACTGTAAAGTGACCTTGAGAGTTTTGAACGGCGCTGATAACTGAAATGTATTATTATTATTACTGCTCGTCATAAAGTAAGGTGAGTCACAGGCCCTTAACAGTGAACATTGGAAGTCAAAGCAAAAAAACTAAATGGTAGCTTGAATCTGAAAAAAATATCTATCAATAAAAATGTAACTTAATTTGACTCACTTGTGTTGTTCATGTTGCTAATTGTGTTACAGCTCTACCACGTAAGAAATGACATTAGGTAAAAAGTGTTGTCAGTTAACCGAAAGCCGTCTACTGTTTTTGTGCGAACGTACGCTTATGAATCATTTCATGTTCATCACGGTCAAAGGTAATATCATTGCACGCAAGCCAAAATCCCGCTGGATTTAGTCCGGTGACAGATGCTTACATTTTCCGTGCATCTTTGTTTGGTGAATGACAGCTTGCTGGAATTTTGTGCAGACTCTGATTAGAGGAAGTTATACAAATCACTGTTGACTGGCAGTTGCGGGTGTGCTGGCTCGCAAAAGTTAACAGTGGACTCAATAATATGTCAGACAATAGGTGAAAGCACAGGAAGGTCTCCTATCTGTCTCAGACTAAATAAACAAATTACTTGAAATAGTCATCCGAGTTCATATTTGCACCTCCATCACTCAAAAAGACCAAAATGAATCCTTATGAAATATCGGTGCTGCGCTTACTTTTTATTAATACTTTAACCACTCCGGCAAACTTAAAAGCTTTATTTTTTTGTTGTAATTTATGATAAAGATATCATTGTCGCAGCTGTTCTTAGAAAACTAAAACAGATTTCTAACTCTGGAACCAAAGGATTTCTCTGAGGCGTCTTCAATAGAACAAAAGTTTTTATATACTGCATACACACAAGTACTATACAGTAAGTCACTGTGCCTCTGCAGCCATAGATCAGCGCTTGACATGAGAAAAAGGAACAAATGACTTCCAGACATTCAGAATATTCGTTCCAAAGTACACACAACAATCTGGAGGTTGATTATCCACTCAGGCTATGACATCCACATCCATCTAATTAATGCTAAAACTGCAATGGCGTCAAGAGCTTTACGTGTATGACGAAGTGAGTAACAACCGCCGCCCTGTGTAAGTTTTTTTTTTACCTTTTTGCCTGCAGACTTCAACAACAGAAAGTGGAAATGATCCTGTTTGCAATATTAATTTTCCCATGCTATTTTTTTCACTGGTGAAAACCACCTTTCACTTTTAAAGGACAACCGACGCCTTCGGACAAGTTGTGTCCATAATTACTAAAATCACTTCAAATGACTTCCACTGAGCATATTTTACCAAGTTTCCACCGCATATACCTATCTTTTACGTTTTAAGACTCACACTGAATATTCAGGAAGTCTTGTTCTTGAGTTGGTGACGAGTCCTGACGTCACGTCACGGAAAGAACGCCCCTGACCGAGAAAGCGACAAACCGTGCATTTTGCGGTACTTTGTTTGGTCTGAAAGCTTTGTGTTGAGCCGTGTTGATGGCGAAATTAGAAAGAAAACACATAAATAACACGATGGTGAATCATTGTGTGTTGCACCAAGACAACTATTTGATATTCGCTGACACAAATTCCCAGCAGACAAATCAGCCAATTTCCAACGGAGCTTGGGCGCCATCTTCTGCATTTTCTGGGACGCTACATTGGAGTCCAGATGCCTCAAAATGATATGGAAGGACTTATTTAATCGATTGCAAACATTTATGCTTTCCTCTTCAGAACTACAGTAAAGTATCGTTATATCGATATCGTTTATATTGATAATACTGCTTATTACGACACTATTTTCATTTCCCGTGCACATGTCTAGTCTTTTTATGTATAATTAGTTCCGTTTTGTACGATTCGTGGTTTTTACGATAATCCGGTTACTACGGTGCTCTTTTTCATCTCCCGCCGGCCATTTTGCTATGTTCATATCGATACACGCCATCGGTCGCACCATTGGTCGACTTGGTCACGTGACCTGGTCACGTGAGTTTGTTACGTGACCAGCTGCCGTGTAGCAGAGCAATTTTCATTTTCAGACGCTAGCTCGTGTGTAGCAGATGAGATTGAAGTGTTTGTGTTAAAAGGTAAAAATGGGAAGCAGAAGAAGATTGATGACTTTTTTAAATTGTATACATAATACAGTAAGATGTAAGCGTTGCAGTTTCCCTGTTGTGTTATGTACATGTCCACTGTACTGTATATGAATGCAATCGTTTTTTGCAACAATGTTTCTTGTTTTGTCTGCTGAAGCGCGATGATTTTGAAAATTATTAACATTCCATACTGTGTATTAAAGGACAGCCGATGTCACTTTTTATTCAAATGCAAATAAAAATGACTTCACGCCAAGACGTCTTGCATTGCTTTTGAATCCAAACAATGGCTTCAGATTCGGATAATATGCTTTCTTGTTACACATCCAGTTATGAATATGAATCAAATACACTGTAGTTCTGAAGAGGAAAGCATACAGGTTTGCAATTGATTAAAGAATTATATGTGCCATTTTGAGGAAACATTGGGGGAACATCTCTCACCCGAAAAAAAAAGAGACACAAAATGGCGAGCTCATTGCCAGCTTCGTTTCTTATATGGCGCTTGGATGCCCTATTTTGGCGGCTTTTGTTAATGCAGTTCGGCGCAGGATATTATATATCGATATTAGGAAACAAAAAAATGGTGTTGGTTGTCCTTTAAATGTGTTATTTTGCAATTAATAATCAATATGTAGGCTGGCCCAGTCGTCAGGTGGTGAGCACACCGACTTCACAGTGCAGGGGTTGTGAGTTCAAATCCCGCTCTGACCTCCCTGTGTGGAGTTTGCATGGTCTCCCAGGGCCCGTGTTGGTTTTCTGTGGGTCCTCCGGTTTCATCCCACATTCCAGAAACATGCATGGCAGGCTGATTGAACACTACAAATTGTCCTTAAGTGTGAGCGTGAGTCCGGATGGTTGTTTGTTACTGTGTGCCCTGCATTTGGCTGGCAACAAATTCAGGGTGTCCCCCGCCTCGTGCCCGAAAATGAATATTCAATATGTAAATTGGATTTCCTTTGATTAGATAGCTGTTTGCTTGTGTCCGTTATGGTTTGAGGAGAAGCTGTTAAACCCAAACAGCAGAGAGGCAAGGAGAGCAGGGCGGTCTGAACAAAATTAATTCACCAAAATGACCATGTGCCTTATACACAGGTGCGCCTTATATGTGAAGTCATATTGAGCCACAACAGGTCTGGCAACTACTGTCAGCAGCCACGACTCCATTTCTCCCTGTAGAAGATATAGTGCGTAACCCCAGCCTCTACTGTAGCACTTTATAATGTTGTGTGCCTAATATTTGAACAACTTTTATATATTTCTATATTGTGTAAAACCTTTTTCATTCATTGAAGGTGTACCTTATACTCCGATGCGCCTTATATATGGAAAAAGTTTGAAAATACAGGTGCTTCCCATACTTACGAACATTCAAGTTATGAACAACGGTACATACGAACATTTTTGTAGTAACATATGTCTTCTCTCCAGTTGTACATGTACATATCTTTATCGAGAATATATTTTATTAAATGTTTATTTTTCAGTACTACTTTCAGTAATAAATGTTACTTATACAAGCCTTAAACATACTTATATAAGCCTTAAACATACATTCCATACAAAATATAGCATTGAAGCAACTTATGAATGAATTCACCTTACAAACGACCGTTCGGAACGTATCTCGTTCGTCAGTTGGGGGTGCGCTTTATACTCAGATGTGCCTCATACACCGGAAAATATGGTACACTGGAAAAAGTAACTGAAATATCAGAATGAAGCCCTGAAAATAACACAAAACCAAAGAAACACATAACAAAAGCACAACCTTTTATTTTATATTCCAGGACATTCTGATGTGAAATGTCCTTTTCTATCCATCCACCCACCCAAGAGACACCATTCCACACTTGGAATGGTGTCAAGTAGTTGACACCATTTCAATTTGTTTTTCATTTTGTAGCACTACCCCAAACTTCCATAAGTGAGTCTAAAATGATCCACACTGATTGGGAACATTCTCTTCTATTCTGTTTTCCTGAGCATCACCATTTTAAACATGATACGAGATGGGCCTTCAGTTTATGATTTCGCCGCTGTCGGGAGGGAGTGACAAGGACAGTTCAGGGAGCCTCTGTAAAAGCCAGAAACTCCCTGCAGGAACTCCAATAAAAACTCTTTGTTCCCCCGTGAGGGCTTGAACTCAAATTCCCCAATCAATGACTGCCCTTGTTTTTTTAAGAGAAACATAATATATCCCGTGGATGCTTTGCTTCATGCATTCTAAATTAATATGTATTGGATGAAGGGATAACCACTTGAAATAAGCATTTCTATATTTTGATTAACATGGTAAAAAACAACATCAAAAATGGATCAAAATTCATCACGTGTATAAAAATCTCACTGTCTGTTATTTCAGAGTAATTGACATTTTTTTTGGATTGATCGTCTGGAATCCGTTGCACATTCAAAGAGAAGATTGCCAATGAAATGTTTTCTTTGACCAGCAGTTCCAAATCCATTGAAGCCCTTTTTACACCACAAGAGAATTCAAAGAAATAAGGACTTCTTTTTCCAGAATTTGTAAAATAATACAAGCATTTATTTTCGATCCATCCAGTGTCTGTATCGCTTCTTTTTTTTTCTTTTTCTTATGCGGGTGGGACTTTGAAGAGGAGGGGGACACCCTGAACAGATGAGCCGTAAACCTAAGGGCACATATAAAGAATGAGAAATAAGAATCAGAAAACCTGTATTTGTGCCACAATGGAGAAATTTACATGTCCAAGAGTTAACCTCCTATGCATATTTTTGGAATGTGGGAGGAAACCCGAGTATCCGGAGAAAACCGACGCAGGCACAGACAGGGAGAACACATAACTCCACACAGGAAAACCAGACCCTGGAATCAAATGCTGCACATTTGCACTTTGACGCCGACGTGCTAACCACAATGCCCCCCCCCCCCCCCCCCCCAACTAAACCGAAATTAAATTAAAACCACAAAAAAATGTTCTTTTTAAAAGAAAATTATTTCAACACCTTACTTTCATCGCCATTTCATTTGCGACCAGTCATATTTATTGAGCCTTTAAGTAAAATTTCTGAACAAACCAGCTTTGACAGGTTTTGTCACCTTGCCTCTGTGTGCCGTAAAGTTCACATCACCTCTTTATTATAACTTAACTAACTAACTAACTAACTAACTAACTAACTAACTAACTAACTAACTAACTAACCAAGCAGTCAGCTACCTACCAAACTAGGTAACTGAACGACTAGCTAACTAGATAACCAGCCAAATAACTAACCGAGTGACTGACTAACTAACTAACCAAATAACTAATCAGCTAACTAACTAATAGCTAACCGATTTACTGACTAATGAACTAACTAATGAATTAACAAATTAATTAATCAACCAACTAATCAACCAGCTGAGTTACTAACTGACTGACTAACTAACTAAACTATTAATTAACTAGCTGATTACCCAACAACCAAACCAACTAACTAACTAACTAAATAAATAAATAAATAAATAAATAAATACATACATACATACATACATACATACATACATACATACATACATACATACATAAATGAATGAATGAATGAACTACCAACATGGCACATTAAACATGGATACAAACTGCATATTTTCAAAATTGCTTTTCCCGATTCAGGTGGCAGGTGAGCTTGAGCCAACATTGGCTGGGCAAGAAGTAGGGGTAAAAGCTGCCAAGTCAAACATTGAAAAGTAGTTAATATTAGGGTGGCAAAGGTGTTCATTGATCATTGATGGCTCACCTCGAAATATTACCGCACGTACTTCAAAACGAGCTTTGTTGAAAATGAACGAGTCAGACGAAAAGTGTTGTGAAGTGTTCAGATTTGGGATAAAGTTCTCTTGTAACGTGCTGGTCACACAGAGGAAATGATACTTGTCAGCTAAAACGCTGCTCTAAAACAAACCTGTACTGTAAATTTTGACTATAAATTCACGATAAATACAGCTGCTTGGTTTCGCCCGATTAAGATTTGGCCAGCCTGCTGAAAATCAGATGTTTTTTTGTCGGGTTTTACATATGAGAACATTTCAAAGCAGCACTCCCGTCTTTTGGAAAAACTAGCAATATCTGAGGAGAATTTTGTCAGCCAGCCTGAATTTCGCCTTTTTCAACAAAGCAAATATGTGAACGAAGATTTTGAAATCTGAATAAATTGTTCCGATTTCGAAATCTTCGGCTGGTTTGAAAATTTCAGAATTTCGGTTTGTTTGACAATTTGCATACTCGGCACGGCAGCCAATCAGAAGCCTGCTTTGTGCTTCCGGACTTTCCCGAGCGTTATAAGGTTGTGCATTTGCGTATCATTTTCCAAAGTAGATGCACAGAACCTCAGCCGCAGAAGAAAGATTCAAAAGAAGCTAACAACATTTATGGTGCCACAAAACGTAAACATACATTATCCCGTGACTGTAAAGTGTCCTTTAGAGTTTTGAAAGGCGCTTAGAAATTAAATGTATTATTATTAAAAGCATTGTGGAAAGAGGAGTGCACGTGGCTTGTAGCAGACGACGCAGCGCAAACATTGCAACATGCAACATGCCAAACAGTGTATGGACAAACGACAACTGGAGCCAAATCATCAGGAAGAGATATTTACGATAAATTAAGCAAGGGAGCATTTGTGGTAGGTACATCCTTAATCCAAAAAAAATCCTTAATACTTTGCAACAATGTTTTTTTGTGATTAGTCGACTTATTGTGTTTCAAGTTGTGACAAATGGGGCAGGCAACTTTATGGCAGCCAACTTTTCCGAGTTGTCTGCCCTGGTATCCGGTAACTTTTTGTCATGAGTTTCAGACACTGTAATTAGGGTTACAGATAGTACTGAAGCCCATCCCAGATGTCTTCAGGCTGTAGGTAGGGCCACCCTGAACCGATTGTCAGCCAATCGCAGGGCACACATAGACAAACAACCATTTGTGCCGGCCATCACACCTGTTGACAATTTCAAGCATTCAATCAGCCTGCCATGCATGATTTTGGAATGTGGGAACAAACCGGAGTACCCGGAGAAAACCCACACAGGCACAGGGAGAACATGCAAACTCCACACAGGAAGTCGAGACAGAATCGAACCCTCTGCACTAACGCACTAACCAGTTACCCACCGGGACCTTTCAGTTATCTATTTCACCTACATTTTTAGGTTACCTTTGACAGGTTTCAGAGTACTCGAAGGCCAATCCATCCCTAATCTGGAGTTGAAAGTCGTTTTTTTTCCACCCTCGATATCACAGGTGTCAAAGTCAAAGCCCGGGGACCAGATCCAGCGTCAGATCATGCGTCAACTGTCATGATCCTTGCTGAGTTCTGTAGTCGGAGGCCTGTGAGGCACAAGCCGGCAAAAGTCAGGAACAAGTAAAACACAAGGTCAGTAGAGCAGAGCACAGAATAGATGAGGCCAAGCACAAAGAGGATCCAACACACGGAGATAAGTAAGAAAAACAAGAATCGTAAAAACTCATATCTCACCATATCACTCCCAGTTATTTTTATGATTCAACATATCAGAGCTTTGATTTGTGAAGTAACGTTGTCCTCTTGCCTGGAGGGAGTCAGCCAAGAAGAGTCTGGAGAAAAGGTGCTCATAAATCATCAAGCCTGGCCGTGGCTGCTCTGACACATTGCTCAGGCATGTGGAGAAGGAGGAAGTCCACTAGTTTGATTCCGTGGTATTTTAGTTTTCGTAGGACCGAGCCACTTTCTGCATCATTGGGCTTCTTGAAGCAGCAGCGGCAGGCTCTGGAGGTGGTAATTGAATTTGGCAGGCGGGATTTTGCGTACAGTTTGAGTAACATGGAAACGGAGCCCGGTTTCATGCTTGCTGCGGCCATTAAAAGGATCAGTGCCATTTCAATAGCGGAGAAGGGAGAGACGTTCTCCAGGTTTACTTTTTGGCTGCGTCTTTCAGATGATTTCATTTTGCATCGAAACACAAGCAGGCATGACAGAAGACACGAGAGAGTTGACTATTATCAATTGAAAATAAATAAATAAATAAACCACTGTCAAGGAACCTTTTTTTCCATTGGTGAAATTTTGCATTAATGAGCTAGATGGAGATTTGCTTTTATAATATCCACTGAACTATTGCGGCATTCACTTTTTTTGCATTCCTGGTATATCACAGATTTTGAAGTACTGTATTTTCCGGTGTAGAAGGCGCACCGGAGGACAAGGCAATGAATGGTGTATTTTGAAACTATTTCCATATATTAGGCACCGGAGTATAAGGCACACCTTGAATGAACGCTGGCGCGTGTGGCTGCCGCTGCTCACCCACAGACAAAAAAAATATCCTGTGACTGTAAAGTGTCCTTGAGAGTTTTGAAAGGCACTTATAAATGAAATGTATTAATAATAATAATAATAATAATAATAATACTTTCATCACTTTGCTGCTGTGAAATGTAAATTTCTCCACTGTGAGACTAATAAAGGCATATCCAATCCAATCCAATCCAATACATTACATTTTAAGCGCCTTTCAAAGCTCTCAAGGACACTTTACAGTCACAGGATCAGTTTTTCTGCGGGTGAGCAGCGGCAGCCACATGTGCCAGCGTTCACTCAATCGGGAATAACTCATATAGATCAAGTTAGCTAGCTAGCTAATAGATAACTAATAGATAGCTATCTATCTAGTTAGACAGCTAATAGATAGCAAATATATGATCTTCTTCTTCTTCTTCTTCTTCTTCTATTATTATTATTATTATTATTATTATTATTATTATTATTATTATTATTATTATTATTATTATAAATGAATGATAAATATATAAAAGTTTTCCAAATACAGTATAAGGTACATCATATTATAGGGCACTACGGTAGAGGCTGGGGTTACGCACTATATACTTCTATAGGACCGGAAAGTATGATATATATATTTTTATACAATACAATACATATTGATTCATATAGTGCTTTAACAACAACTGAAGCTGTAACAAAGTGCTTAATATGGACAACTATTATAAACAGTTCATCATATTTTTCATATAATAAAGGCTATAATAAAGGCTCCTCTAATGTAATGAACGTATTGCAAATACTGAGTTCATTTTTGTAGTACCATTGTCTTTTTATATTTAATTTTTTGACGTCACTAATGTGCATCTTGATCAGAATTCAGTCACTCCCCAAAAAGGTCACTGCACATTCTCTTCCAAGCAGCCTGGCGTAATTGTATACCTTTCGCCTTATTTTGTGGCAATATCAACCAGACATTCAACATGGCTGGAAAGAGGTAACAGAAGGTGCTTCTAACACAGACATTAAATAGTTCCTCTTGTCCGGGGGGGCCAACGATGATTAAAGCAAAACAGCAAGCAGGGTCGCTCATGTGGGAACCATCTTGGCGTGCTCTTTTCATTTGTAGGGTCAAAGATTCTCCCAATTGAGTCAGGGAAACGGGCGAACGCTGATATCCATTCTACAATCCCAAACAACTGCAATGAACCAAAGTGTCATGCAGTTTTTGTACCTGGAATGTACGTGTTGTGTGGTCCAAATTTAAAATGTTTGATTTTTGCCAATAAAAGATTGCAAAGTCTAATTTGCAAACTGGAAAAAAAATGCATTCCGAAATTACGCATCTTTTGAGTGGCATGCCTGCGCTAACCTTGACAACAGAAGGCCAATTTTAAAGAGTGTGCACACCAGCCACCATGACAAGCAAGCACACTCAATTCAAATCTTTCTGAATTTCCCTTCTTTGCAACACCCCTATCAAACACTCCAACCAAAGGCCGCAGATTCCAAATCTGGCAAACCTTCCGAGATAGATGGAAAATCATATCTGTGAAATAGAGCAACGATGACAGATTTGGGATTTATGCCACGGTCCTCATCAAAAAGACCCCAGAAGGTAAAAGCGAAATGTAGATGGACGCACAGCTGCACCTAGTTGGGAAACGGAGTTGATTCAATCAGAGTTCAACATGATTTCATTTAAAGCAAATGCGGCCCTTGCGTGGTTGACATGCAGCACAACCTGAGACAATGAAATTGATAAGGATAGGGAACGTTCTAGAAGCCTAAGGGCAATAGTTCCCCTCTCCTCCAAATCCATTCATTGGATGTTTTAAAAAAATCCATCACTTGTGTTGTATATAATATATGTTACAGGATTAGAAAATTCATACTCTGATAATAATTACATAAATAATGTTGTAATTGTTTTTTGCCAATTTATCAGAATTGCATCTCCCGTGGTATGATAAGGTAGTCTCCGTTATTACCTTAGTTATCATTTTTAATTGTTGTGTTCTGTCATGATCTGGTTGGCGACCAACGAGTGGCGCTGTCGGCCCCGTCTGCACCTGCACAGGTGCTGGTCGTCCCCATCAGTGGCGAACTGCCACATTCTGATTGGCAACCAATGGGTAGCGCTGTCGGCCCTGCCTGCAGCCGCGCAGGTGTTGGTCGTTCCAATCAGTGGCAGTCAAAAGGACTCCCGGCACGACCATTCGGTGTCGGGTCATTGTATGTTGTGTAGTGTGTACGTGTTTGAGGCACCCTGTCAAGTTTGTTTTATTTTGGCAGACGGCTCATGTTTTTTTTTTTTTTGCTACTTAGTATTTTTATGTTCAGATGATTTGGATGTTTTAGATTTTGTTCCTGCTGTCTTTATTTTAATACAATTTCACAAATACTATGCGCCACTCCCTCCTGCCTGCTTTTTCGAATCCACAACCATCATCACCACCTTGCAAACCGTGACATGTTCTAAGTTGATTGATTTTTAAGGTGGGTACAAATTAAACACATGTTGAGAACTTTTGTCCCGCAGAAAAGGTGGGTTACCATCACATAGCTCTAAGTTGTAATATCAACATTCACCACCAGATGTAAGTCAGATCTTTGTTGCACTTACACTGCTCTTCCACATGTGAATAGGCCATTTTTTTGCGCATTTGTAATCGAAAACATAACATTTTTCAGAGGGTAATTTTTTGTGGGGAAAATTTGCACGAAATGCACAAGGGCCCAGATACATATACTTTCGGGTTATGCCGTCACAGTAGGGGCATAACTGTCATTAATTGACGACCTTCTGTATTTGGGTTTTGTGTGAGGAATAAACTTATTAAAGTAGGTAAAAGTTTTGAGTGTACGTTTTTTCTAAATAAAATAATGAAGAGTTCATTTCAAATAATGGAAAATTATTGTCAAGCAACCCTGACTAGGCATTCATTCAGTGGTGGGCCATGGATTTCATCGCTAGGCCTTCAGTAGTGCTAGGTCTGAATCAATCCAGACTGAAAAAATTGTGGTGTGATTCACTAGAAGTCCACTAGAAGGTACCATTAGCCAGGAAATAACTGACCGACCTTTCTTAATGATGTCCATGTTTTCTTGAAAAGTCCGTCTTGAAAATAGCTTCAACTGTAAATCTGCAACCAATTCCAAATCTGCTGTCAGACTTCTCAATTCTCAATAATCACTTGAATCACGTGAAAAAAAAACTGGACACTTGTACTGTAAATATGGATTGATGCAATACAGCTACATACCGTATATCAATATGCCTTTCTTGATACTTTCACTATATACAGTTTTTTATGAAACGGTTTTGCACATTTACAGTATACTGTTGACATTTTTATTTTACTAAGGTTACAATACCTTGTTTTCTATCCTTTACCCCCCCCCCTCCACCCCATCCCCTTTCAAATTGCTGCTGTGGACTGCAAATATCCGCATTGTGGGACGAATAAAGGTTTTCTGATTCTGATTCTGAAATCCATTTCTTTTCCTCCTTCAGCCATTGTGGGTTGACAAAACTGCTATTCAACCAACACAATATATTTGCTTATGCAGCTCGCATACGAGCCAGCTAGTGCTGGCTAGTATGCACTTGTCACGAGCGGCTTGTGATCAGAGCAGTTTTTGCAAACTATGATTGGGTTGACTAGCCAATCATAGTTTGCGAAAACTCTGATGTTGACCAGCACCTACATGAAGGCGTTGGTACCCCTTTTGGGTTCCCAACTTCAAATGGGATTGGTTAGATCAACTGTTTACTCAACACATTTGATGGGAGAGGGCCCGCAGAACTGATTGTGAAGGCGCCCAGGTAGATTTCTGACCCTGGTAACAAATGATGGCTGAAATATGATTGGTTAAATGCTTAAATACGAAAACACACATCTGGAAGCTGTGCAGCAGAGGAAAAGCAATGAAAGTAAGCTAAAATACAATTAGAAATTATTTAAAAAGAATTCATTGACGAAATATAATTAACGTCAGTCTGTGATTCAGATATTTTTAGGCCATCAGAGAAGGCTTTGCAGGCCTTGATGGTCTGCATTCGTTGTCCTTTCTAGCCTAACTTTGGTGCTTTTCAAATGAGATGTTACGATGAACCAAGGCCAGGAAAAGCTCTGGCTGCCCATGGTCAAATGCCTCTGACCTACTGTTGAAATCATAGCCAGTGATTGCTCAGCAACAGTAATTGTTCCATATTCGCACAAAAGACCTCCGGACACCCCCCACAACAAAACACCCGCCACACTGGAATGTTAGCATTTCACCGGTACTCAATCATTCGCAGTAGGCAGGCTTGGGTGTCACGTGATGCACTGAGAAACACTGGACGTTGACTTGAAGTGAAACTGACAAGAAAGCCCGTCATGTCGGTGATGTTCTGACGTGGCAATGTAGCCGCCAAGGTTCCAGAGCACTTGCAGGAGAGGATGAGGAGGTTAGCAGTCGGTGCGTTAGTGCTAATCCCCAGTTGGCGGGCCCAAATTGAAACGCCAAGGCCTCCACGTTCAGGAGGCTGTCCATCACTGTAAAGTGCTCTGCCTCCTTGCTGTCAAATGTACTTAGAAAGTGAGTGGTGTTGTGCATTTGCACTGCTATGCTCAAGTATGTGATAAGAGGCTTGTAATGCAGACGTCACATTTTTTCTTCCAAGTTGAACTGAATTGAACTCAGCCGTTTTTGAATTGGGTGGGATATATATTTCTTTTTAAAAATGTAAGGATAGAGCAAGGAACACCACTTACAATAAATTCCTCAGATTGGCCTAATAAATTCTGTTATGTGTTTGTCATGAAAAGCTGTTGTCACAGAGGCGATGCCAAAAGCCAGGTATCTGCCACTGCAATCTATGTAGGGTAACGGGCGCTGACAGCTCTGAATTGTGCGTGCGCGCATTATGGAACGAGAATCGTGACGCCAAATCTTGAGGGAATCCATTTGTGTTAGAATGTACAGCCAGCCTTCAAACTTTCAAGGCACAGACTTTGGTTACACCGCAGAGGAAGGAGAAATGGAAGGTAAAAGGACCCCGCAAGAAGAAATAGTGCTTCACACAACTTCATCTTAATTTACCAACGTTTGACACTCTTGGTCAGCGGCAAGGAAGTTCAGACTGTAATTCAAAACGTACCTCAGAGCAAAAAATATGTAAAAAAAAAATCCACTCCACTGGATTAATTTGTCAAAGGCTTGCACTTGTGTTCATATAGGAACGTTGTCTTATAGTGTGCAAATATTTAAAAAAAAAATAGAAATTAATTATTTAAACAAGTCGTAAAAAACTGCTGAAAGTAATTACAGTGAACCCTCGTTTATCGCGGGAGATACGTTCCAAAAATAGCCAGTGATAGGTGAAATCCGCGAAGTACAATGTCAGCTTTTTTCCACAATGCAAACCGGTACATACTGCAGAATGAAACAAAAATAAAACCTCTTTTTTTAATAGTTTAAAGAATGGTGTTGTAAAACAATATTTTGCTGCTGTGCCTATTCGTCCTGACTCCGCTGCGCTGGAGCGTCTTTTTCTACTGAAGGACTCTTTCTCCGAGAGAAGAACATTGTTATCGTTGGTTGTTGGCACCCTCTTTTTTTTTAATAAACCGACACCAACCCACCAACCGGCCCGATGTCTAGAAGCAGAATGCTCCATGAGCTGTTCATGTCACGGTTTGTGAAGTGGTGATGGTTGTGGATCCCAATTAAGCAGGCAGGAGGGAGCAGCAGGTTGTATTTGACAAATTGTATTAAAATAAAGTCAGCAGGAACAAAATCTAAAACAGCAAAGTCATCTGAACAGAAAAGTACAAAGTATCAAAGAAAACCATGAGTAAAAATGTGCCAAGATGAAACAAACCTGACAGGGTGCAGCAAACACATACAATGACCCGACACGGAATGGTCGTGCCGGGAATGCTTTTAACTGCCACTGATGAATGAAAACGACACCTGTGCAGCTCCAGGCGGGGTCGACAGCGCCACCCGTTGGTCGCCAACCAGATGTAAATTTCTCCACTGCGAGACTCATAAAGGCTAATCTAATCCAATCCAATATACTGTATCAAAGTCAAAGTCATAGTCATTTTTATTGTCAAATATGCTAATATGCAAGACATACAGTACAGATGAAATTAATGTCATCTCGGACCCAGTGTGCAACACACTTATAATGTGGCTAAAAAGACAGACAATTGACAACAGACAATACATGTAATTTCTGAATTTAAAGTGAGGTAGTGTCGTATGTAAAGTGAACAATTTTATTACACAAGTGTGACAAACATAATAAACACGAAAACGGCAATATGCCGGGGGAGAGAGGCGTGTTCACGCGCCGCCATTTTGGGAGAAAAAAAAGAAAAAAAAACAGGTTACAGTCCCACAGTCATGGATGGAACATGTTTAGAATTTGAACTGGAATGTTTTTTATTGCAATATGACAAAATATTTGTCAAACTGCTTCTTGTGGATAATTGACTAACAAGGTGTTGGATTGATGAAAAAGTTTCTTCAGCCGTCATCTGTACTTCTTTGAAGGCGTCGCACGTTATCCAAGAAACTTTGTCAGCAAACTAAAGTAATACTGGTAGTTTAGGCCATATATATATATATATATATATATATATATATATATATATATATATATATATATATATATATCTCTACTGTCCAGACATGGCAGTGCCGGACTCTGCTATGATAGGTATTGCTCTCAGGTTGGGGGGAGCAAATATATATATATATATATATATATATATATATATATATATATATATATATATATATATATATATATATATATATATATATATATTGTGATATCATGAGAGGCTAGCTCTCAGCGGGACGGGACAAGAAGTGCAATGGACGACAGGTTTGGATACAAACAAAAGGTTTTAATCAAGGGTTCCAGGGGGAATTCACAAGCAACAAAGGTTTGAATAGTGTCTCTTCCAATACTTATCAAAATAAAGTCTCTTCTGATACTTAAATCCAACTAAAGTCTCTTCTGCTCCTTAAATCCAAATAAAGTCTCTTCTGAGGTAAAAACTGAAGACGGGGTTCTTTACGAGAGTCTCTAAGCCTCACCCCTCTTGACGTCCTCGTCATGTAGCCTAGCCACCTTAGCTAGGTTCAAATCCAGTGTCCAGTCGTGGGGTCCCAACTGGCAATGAGTTACACGCAGCAATCAACTTCTCCGCAGAGCACAGCAATCAAGCTTGTCTTTCCCCCAAGCTGCACACTCAGAGGCTCTCTGCCTTAAGAGCCCTGCTTTCCAATCAAGGCCTGATCAGCTGCAGGTGTGTGGGTTTAATTGCTGCCTTCCACCAGGTGGGGCCAAGATTCTTTCTGGGTGGAGCCATCTTAGGGGGATGTATTTGCCCTCCAGGACACAGCCTCTCGTGACATCACAATATATATATATATATAAATGTGTGTGTGTGTGTGTGTGTGTGTGTGTGTGTGTGTGTGTGTGTGTGTGTGTGTGTGTGTGTGTGTGTGTGTGTGTGTGTGTGTGTGTGTGTGTGTGTGTGTGTGTGTGTGTGTGTGTGTGTATTTGATTGTCTGTAAAAGTGTGAAATTTGTACTGAAATTCGACAAGATCCTCAACAGTTAACATTTTTTATTGCTCTAGACAGAATGTTAGACCGCATACAGTATTTTTGCTCTGAGCCAATGCAAATTCTCCTGCTGGTTGCAGGTTTCTTTTGTGGGTTAATACTTGGCTCACGAACACATCCTGATGAATGCAAACGCACACACGGCTCAGGAATACAAACCTGCCTAACAAGACTGCTGCTGTCACTCAACCTCCCCCCCCCCCCCCCCCCCCCCCTCCGCAAATTCACACAAGGCTCTGAAAGGACAAATGTTTGTTTCCCCTTCTGCGGAATTAATGAGGGCATCAGTTAGTTGCCGGCTCCTGCCCGAGCAACAGAATGCAAATCCGCTTTCTGTCTCTGTCTGGGCTTGAACGTGAGGGGTAAATATTAGCAGTACGACTATTTATAAAAGAGCTGGAAATGTGCAGCCCACACTGGAGCAATGAAAGGGGCACCAGGGGTAATGAGGAGAAATGAGGAGAGAAAGAATCCAGGGGGAGGGAACCATTGCAATTTGTGAGCTAATTGCTCGAATGTGTCACACCTACTCGCTAATTGCCATGGTCCTCTTGTCCCTTACCCTCAAGTCAGAGTTGTTGTGACGTGAATGGCGGCCATTAGACATTCAAATTTTGAGTCCCAAGTGTCAATGTGCAACACCCATTTGGCATTGCTTTTGGAACTCTTGTACAGTGTTACCTCGACTTACAAAATTCTCTTCATACGTAATTTTCAAGTTATGAAAGACTTCAAAAGGAAAATATTTATTCTTGTTACAAAAGACATTTAAAGATACGAAATAAATAATACAATGTTGGTCTGCCCCTCGCAGATCCGAATTTCCTGAACACAACGTATTTATAGCTGCTCTGCCATTGGCCGTTACTTAGCATCAGCCTGGAATCCCCCTTGACCAACCTTTACCCAAAGTATCTTCGCAGTGTCCTCGTAATTCGTCCCGTGTTCCAATAATTTTACGTAAATGTAGATGACCAAGAAAAAGTTTGACGATTGCTCACTATGCTGATGTATGTCTTGGACAGTTTTAAATTGTTGTTAACAGCTGGAGTTAAATGTTAAATTATTTTTTTTCCTTTATTTTCTTCTTTGTTTTTACATTATGCACAATTTGCATTTATTGTCCATTAATCTAATTGTCACATGTATTTCATACATATTTTGGTGCATTTTTATGAAAATATGTACGTCTGAATTTTGGGTGTGCCTGGAACGGATTAGGGCAATTGCATGGAAAATGCGCCTTGACTTACAACATTTTCTACAAAAAAAAAATCTTCCAGAACCAAATAATTTTTGATGTAGGGGTACTACTGTATTTTATTTTAACTTTGATAACTGTGTTTTACAGGGTATTCAAATTACAATGGACAACTTTAAATGCAATTACAAACTTTGAAATCATTTCAAACCAGGATTTGAAAGTTAGAGGGGAAGCCAAAGATCACGTTTTTTGGCCTTTCCTACTCATCGCAGAGCTTAGACTTCCTCTGACATTTGACTAAAATGGAGTTCCGACTCCATTTTTCCAGATGCGGCATCACTTGTAGGACCTTTGTAGTTTGGTTAAATTTACGCATTCCGTCTTTTCTTCGTCTAAAGATGACATTTCTTTTGTGTGCTGCCAGAGATGTAGATATAGTTTGACCACACTGAAACCAAGTTCCTTGACAACATGTGGTTTGTGTGATGAACTCTCTTAAAAGTGTTCATGGTGGAGTTCATCATGTTTCAGGCAGCCAACACAATGAGTCAAAGAATGATGATTTGCTGCGATCAGTGACTGAATAGATGAGCAGGATGAAACCCAGAAGAAGGAGTAAATTGGTTTGGTTGGATCAGAATGATGATGACTATTTTTGGTGAGCTCATCATTTTGTTCATTGTATCACTTTTTTTGAGGCTCAGTGGAACAATCAGAAAAGCAAATCAAAGCAAGTTAAACGTGAAATGCTTCAGCTCATTTAGCTCATACCCACGATCATCAGAGAACAGAACAACCTTTACTGATTTATCCATCCATCTTCAACACAACGCTCATCCGCATTCGGTTCCCCCTTCCAAACCACACAAATATAACCACGTTTAATTTTTATTTCGCTCTTTTGAAAAAAAGAAAGGTTATGCCACATGCCGTAGATTTTGTTTGGATGTTATCAAAACCAAGGAAAAAGAATATTCATTGGGCAGTATTGCCACTGCTCATGTCACCACACAGATCATTCTCAAATCTGTTGAAGCACCGCAAACGGCGCTAATCACGCATAATGACTTTGCTGTCTGCCCTTCCCCTTTAGACCGCTGCCAAATCAATTGTATTACCTCACTCAGACTGAGAAACATGGAAACCATTAAACGGGACGGTGGGAAGGGGGATGGGGTGTATCTGTGCCTCTGGCTACCATTCAAAAATCACTCTTATAATGTAGAGCAGACATTATAAAAAAATAAAATACAAATTAGAAGTAAGTGTCTAAATATTCACTGGCACATTTGTTTAAGTTGCCAGTTTTTATTTCTAACTTGTGTGCTTGAGTTTTCATAAGAAAAAAGCTGATTTTAAAACTTCATTTGGACATCTTCAGAGAATCTTTTAATCACATTGGAGGGATTTGGGCTGTTAAAGGACACCTTCTATATGTTTTCAGCTGCGGCTGTGGAAGGAAGTGGAGAAACTATTTTAGCACTTGAGCTTGAGCCTGTCAGCATGTTCCAGTGCTCAACCAGAGTTGTCGGGGTTATCCAAATACTGAAACAAGGCTGAATAGTGATCGCATGTGCAATAAAAGAAACAAGGGGAAATTAAATGAAGCTTGCGTTCAACCTGGTGAGCAAAGTGACAACGGGAGCAAATTATTTATTTGCAATAAACAACCTCTGACATCTGTTCTTAATGGACTGATAGCGCTGAAAAAAAACAGCTTTCTAACATTTAATGTCTAAAACATGGAACACAAAATGCTTGGTTGTACACAAATCAAGCTCAAAGGTCTAATTAAGACAGATTGGGACAACAAAGCCAATGGTTCCCAATTTTGGTCCCATGAAGCACATAAAATTCACTCATTGATTCTCAGTTCCATGAAAACGTCAATAAATGTAAATCGCAACAAACATCTGTATTTCATCATATGGTTGTAAATCTGAAAAAGACATGCAAAAATATATTGTTTTTTTTAATGGGATATGAATTGTGTGAATCTTCTGTATTGTGACTTTTTTTGCCACCACATTTTCTCTGTGTTAACTCTGGAACTCACTTCCTCCCAACATCCGTAACATCATTTCTCTTCCCACCTTCAAATACCATCTCAAAACGCACCTATTTATTGTATTTTATATATTGTATTCTATTTATAATTGTATTTTATTTATTATTGTATGCTAGTCTGTGACTGTAAATGTGTCCTTGAGAGTTTTGAAAGGCGCTTGAAATAAAATGTATTACAGTAAACTCTCGTTATATCGATATCGGATATATTGATAGTCCCGGTTATATCGATACTATTTCTATGCACGCACGGAGAAAATTACATGCGAAAAGGGTCGGATATATCGATAGTCCCGGTTATATCGATATTTTTTTGGACTTCCTTGAATATCGATATAACGAGACTTTACTGTATTATTACATGCACACGCACACGCACACGCACACACACACGCTCACGCACACGCACGCACACACACGCACGCACGCACGCACACGCACACGCACACCACACACACACACACACACACACACACACACGCATACACACACACACACACACACACACACACACACACATACATACATACATACATACATACATACATACATACATACATACATACATACATACATTTTGTAATTTATATTGTTACATCTTGGAAATGATTCAGAACCAATTTTGAGGAAACTACCGACATTTCTAGTGTATAAGGTGCACCCAAAAACTTTGATTTTTTTTTCACAAGATAACCCTTCCCCTTATACGCAGGTGCGCCTTATATATGAAGTAATATAGAGCCACAATAGGTCTCGCAACAAGTGTCAGGAGCCACCAACTCAATTTCCCCCTGTAGAAGAAGTAGTGTGTAACCACAGCCTCTACTCAAGCGCTTTATAAGGTAGTGTACCTTATACTGTATTTGGAAAACGTTTGTGTATTTATATATGACATTTGGAAAACTTTATTCATTCATTGAAGGTGCCCCTTATAGTCAGATGCGCCTTATTTATGGAAAAGGTTTGAAAACACAAATTTCATTGAGGGTGCACCTTACAATGAGGTGTGTAAGGCACACCGGAAAATACTTTAGTTTGTTGTACTTTCTCTTCTTCTTAAGCCTGTTTCCTGTGTGATGAAAACCATTCCACAGTTTTAAAAAAAAACGCTTCATGTGGCTGAGTTATGAATGATATTTTGGCTTGGGTGAAGCAACGAACAGTTACAGTCAAGGAAAACACACTTTCACGCTGGGCGGTGAAAAGCAACGCTTGATTTTTAATTGATGTGCGGTCTTCATTGTTGGAGGGAGGGCAATTTGCTCCATTTATCAAATCATCAAGCTCGATTACAATGGAGCTCTGAGCATTTTTTCATGATCTCATTGTCAGAGTGGTGAAAATCCTTCGGGTTATATTTTGTCCAGATCTAGCTAGTTTTAGCTAGCATACAAGTTCACGGACATAAAGTGTACTTTGGAGTCCAACGCCTTCCAAATATGTTCTTTGAGTAAATTCGTTGCTTTCTTCTCTCTGAAATGCTTGCTGATGTTGACATAGTTGAATTCAGCCAGACATTGCCGTCAGTCTCTGACTTTATCCTCTCTCAGTAAAGCTGTTCTTCTCGCCGGCTTTGTTAGCTCCTCCAAGGAACAGACCGTTGGCTGCCCCCCACCACCATCCTTCTACTCAGAACAGATTTACTGTGATTAACCAGACTCGTGTTTACTTTTCCCAGCGTACTTAACTCTGTATTTCTTTTATTCAAATTAATTCCACCATAGTCATTATTCTCCCTTGGCCATTTTCATCCATCTTGATGATCCCTCCTTGCGACGGTGCAAATAGATCACAGAATCTGGGAGAGGTAAAGTAGTGTTTTGTCTGGAAAAAAGATTTCTTCTTATTCAAAACATGTCATGTGATGTTTGGTTTCTTGAAGATAAAGTGTTCCTTCTTCAGTAGATTGTGAACATCAAAAAACAATAAATGACTTGAGGTCAATTTCACATAACAGGGTAAGCATGGAAACTTGGGTTGTATGAATGGGCTCATTTGGCTGCGCCGACATTAAGTTATAAATATTTTTAAATGTTGTACAAAATACACTCACACACACAAATACAAAACAAATGAAAGCAAAAACGGTAATAGCTAGCACATTATTCTAAAATTTGCATTGAGGCAAAACTGTTCATAAAGGCCAAACTGCCCCATCTTTATCAAACTAAGCGATGTAATGTTTTGAACAGCAATTTCACACAAGTAGCTATCAAATCATATAAAATGAGGTTTAACACATGGCAAGTCCAAATAAAACAATATATATATTACTCGCCCTTTGATGATGCGGTACTTCAGTGGAGCAAACACAAATGAGAGCCAAGGCGTCATGCCCTGAGTTTAACATTCACAACTGTCATATACTGTGAATCAAAATAAATATGGATTACTGCTGGATATATCACGACATGTCAGAACAGTGATAATGAAATACAGTAAAGTCTCGTTATATCGATATCGGTTATATCGATAGTACCGCTTATTATGATACTATTTTCATTTCCCTTGCACATTTCTAGTCTTTATATGTATAATTAGTACCGTTTAGTACGATACCCGGTTATTACGATAATCCGGTTATTACGGTGCTCCTTTTCATCCCTCGCCGGCCATTTTTGTTGTTTATATCGATATATCCGTCGCGCCATTGGTCAACTTGGTCACGTGTCTTGTTACGTGAGCCGCCATCGGTCGCGCCATTGGTCGACTTGGTCACATGAGCCGCCATCGGTCGCGCTATTGGTCGACTTGGCCGTGTGACTTCGTCACGTGTCACGCCATCAGTCGCGCCATTGGTCGACTTGGTCAGGTGACTTGGTTACGTGCCCAGCACCCGTGTAGCAGGGCCATTTTCATTTTCAGACGCTAGCTCGTGTGTAGCAGACGAGATTGAAGTGTTTGTGTTAAAAGGTAAAAATGGGAAGCAGAAGAAGATTGATGACTTTTTTAAATTGCATACATAATATAGTAAGATGTAAGCGTTGCACTTTCCCTGTTGTGTTATGTACATGCCCACTGTACTGTATATGAATGCAATCGTTTTTTGCAACAATGTTTCTTGTTTTGTCTGCTGAAGCGCGATGATTTTGAAAATTATTAACATTCCATACTGTGTATTAAAGGACAGCCGATGTCACTTTGTATTCAAATGCAAATAAAAATGACTTCACGCCAAGACGTCTTGCATTGCTTGTGAATCCAAACAATGGCTTCAGATTCGGATAATATGCTTTCTTGTTACACATCCAGTTATGAATATGTTTCAAATACACTGTAGTTCTGAAGATTAAAGCATACATGTTTACAATCATTAAAGAATTATATGTGCCATTTTGAGGGAACATTGGGGGAACATCTCTCACCCCCAAAAAAAAGGGAGCTAATGGCCAGCTCCGTTTCTTATATGGCGCTTGGCTGCCCTCTTTTGGCGGCTTTTGTTTAATGCAGTTCGGCGCATGATCGGATACATCGATATTTTTCGGACTCCCTTGAATATCGATATAACGAGACTTTACTGTAACTTGAAATGCATATGAGAACAACGTATCTGCAAGCTGAAAATATATTTGATTTACATTTAAATTTAACATGAAAGATCATCATAAAAGCCGCAAGCCCAGAAATATTTGACACTCATCCAAATCCGTGTTCAGCTTGACTGGTGTCAATAAAAAGTCACCAGCCTATTTGATCGGTGATGCATGAGACAAAAATGTCGGTCGGATATACTGTGGCATTGAGTCTCGAGGATCCAACTGAATCCAGGAGTAACTAACTGATCGATTTGCACTATCGTGCACATTTCAAATTTTCTTGTTGCTTGTTGTTGTCCGTCAGGTGTCCAGAAGGATTCCAGACAGAACAGTTATTCTATCATCTTAGAAAGAGGCAAGAAGTTTGGTCTGAAAACTTCGTGTTGATCCGTGTTGATGGCAAAATTTTAAGGAAAACATAAATAACGCAATGGTGAATCGTTTTGCATTTTCTGTGACACTACACATCAGTCTCGATCACTCAAAATGACCAGAAGACCTTCTTTAATCGATTGCAAACATTTATACTTTCCTCTTTAGAACTATTTG
The DNA here is from genome assembly GCF_051943395.1 of Hippocampus bargibanti. Taxonomy (NCBI): domain Eukaryota; kingdom Metazoa; phylum Chordata; class Actinopteri; order Syngnathiformes; family Syngnathidae; genus Hippocampus; species Hippocampus bargibanti. The sequence continues at coordinate 4,414,947 of NC_142749.1, read as the reverse complement.
AATCATATTCATAACTGGATGCGTAACAAGAAAGCATATTCTCAGAATCTGAAGCCATTGTTTTGATTATCCAGCAATACAAGACGTCTTGGCGTGACGTCACGAACTGGGGCTGGGATTTTCTGAAAATGCCCAATTCGCAGCTCAATTTTTTTTCCAGATTTTGGACACTTTAAGCCATTTTTATTGTTGTTTTGCATTTGACAAAAAATATCAGCCTGTGTGTTTTGGGTATTTTAGATGCTATAAAACGTTTTTCTGATGTCAGTTAGGAGACAAAAAAAGTGATGTCGGTTGTCCTTTAAGGTCAACCTTTGAAGAAAATTAAGGCTTTTGTGTGTGCCTTATCCACGGGAAAATATAGTATATACATGTATGTTTGTGGGTGTTTATTTATTTATTTATTTATTTAAAACAAACTGCATTAAAAAAAAGATACATTAGAGTAAGCTGTTGCTGTTATTTAAAGAGTTTTTGCTCCCTACGAGGAGCAGAATAATCGTAACTCTTGACTCAGTGAGAAGTAGCCCGATTAGTTTCCCTGTGAAGTGTAAACGCGTGGTTGTGTTACATTCTGTTCCTGTCGGTTGGTTGAATGTCAGTTTGTTTGTTTTTTTTTAAAAGGTGCATTCTTTGCATCATTTGATATCTCCCGGCAACGCTCTTAAGAACACGCTCACATTAACAACTAAAACAAAAACAAATACCAAAAAAAGGCCTTCAACAGCGCATACCGCCAGGGTCCTATTTAAAGGCTCGAGGGTGAGGGTTTCGCGGAGGGCGGGGGTGGGTCTACAAAAGTCCATTTACAGTGCGGGTCAGTACATTTGAATGCCTTGACTACTCCAGCCAAATTCTTTGTCTCCCCCCATTCACAGCAAGTTATCTTGAGCGCTCCCAGCACAAAGGCAATTGGTATTATATTGTTCGGGCAGACATTAACCCCTGATATTTTCAATGCTGTCCATTAACATCCTTTTTACCTTCTTTACTATAAGGCAATTCCCACAGAACAAGAGGTCTGAACTGAACCATGAAGAGATACTCAGCAACTGTCAATAAAGACATATCGGAAGAAAGTCTAGTGCTGATTAATCCCATTCTTTTTTTATATATATACATTTTGACTTTGTTTTGTCTTTATTCCGGACAAAAATACAGTACTCTCTACAACCCAGATGAGGGTCGGTCGGTTGTCGTGACCCAGACAGCTGCTCAGCTCCAGCTTTGTGTTGACAGACACAAAAATGAAGGAATGTGGACCAAATTAAGGTTAACAACCAGGATTGTTATGTTTGCACAAGCAGTCCTCAACGTGAAATATTCTGCGGATGGCGTTGGAGTGAACGAAGGTTAGTCTGGGGTGAGATGAATAGTTGCACGGTTTAATGATAACAACGGTTGCTTGGATGCTCACTTGACCTGGTTGACTGTAAAAACAGGTCCGCCTTAATCTCGATGGTGTGATGACATACACTCATATCAAATTTACCTTTCTGGCCATGATAGTGATAAATTGCGTCAGGATTTATTTAAATACTGATACGGCCGCAGCGCTCGGCATTGTCAAATTTTTCTCGCCATCATAAAGTAAGGCTTTCACCGTTATTGCTTTCTATACAGACTTGGGAAGAGCGGGGGTTTCAATCTTCGACGGTATTTATTTTCTGAATCAACGTCTTAGCTACGGTACTCTATCTAAAAGCATTTTCACACACGTACATGAACCTCTCCTCTCCATCTGCTTCACAGAGGAATGCCAGTGACTTAAGAGACCTTGGTGCTGTTGACAGGCAAGATCGTGTGCGCGCTCACCTGCACACAATCAAATGAACCCCCCAAAACCGGAATACCACAGTACGTTACATATGACCCTCACTGCCTGTTTCTGCTTTTAGAAGACTAGGATCCATCCATCCATTTTGTGGCGCACTTGTCTTCTTTTGGACCTCAACTGAGCTGGAGCATATCCCAGCAGAGGCAGGAGACACCCTGGAATGATTTCCAGCTAATCGTGGGGCACATATAGACAAACAACCATTCTCACTCGGTTTCACACCTACTTTAAGGACGATTTAGAGTCATCCGTTAACGTTTTGAGACAGCTGGAGAAAGTCGCAGTGTTGGAAGAAAACCAACGCAAGCAAAGGAAGAGCATGCAAAATTCCACACCGTAAAGACAAAACGAAGATTTGAACCGTGGGCCTCAGAACTGCATGGTAGATTTCAATGCCATGTCTTCGATCCTTTGACACTGGGCCCAGGTGGACCACAAAGTGGGTAAAGCTTTGGTATTTTAAAAGTCAGGCGTA